>NC_081842.1:204187474-204267518 GCF_963259705.1 Myotis daubentonii
TGGCAGTTAATTTGCAGATCTTGCTGATTAGCCAATGGGAGGCATAGCGAAGGTATGGTCAATTACCATGTTTGTCTATTATTAGGTAAGATTACCTGCGGGTGGGCTGGCCCCTAAGTTCCAAGTGCCAGTAAGCACCCCCATTTCACAACTGTTCTGCTGCCATTTGCAAATGCTTCTGTTCATCAAACATCTGCTGAGTGAAAACCCCTGGACACACCCCACCCACTCACACCATACAGCTGCTCTCCAGGCCACACAGCCTTCCTGCTGACCCGGGAGCCTGCTGTCTCCAATAAAGTGGGACCCCAACCCAGGCCTGATCACTTCAGGAGCAATGGACTTTAGATGAGGAGGGTCCTGTGGTTCCTAATGTGTTGTGCATCAGAACCACTGATGGAGATTCTGTTTTTAATACAGATCCTGGGCAAGCTCCAGATCCATTGAATCAGAATTTATGGGGTGGAACCCAGAAGTCTGTGTTTGTAAAAGCTCTGCAGGTAATTCTGATGCTTTCCCCTGGTTAAGAGCCACAGATTGGTCCAAACCACTCATTTCATAGATAGCAAGACCATCCCAGGGAGGAGTGGGGAAAGAGTGATGTCCAAGGTCACACATGCAGTCATTGGCAGAGCAGGGATGGACACAACTCTCCTGGGCAGCTCTGACAGTATTAACAGATGATGGAGACGATGGTATTAGCAGCTCTAATACTCGGAACTACTCTAAGCCTTTACATGTACTAACTAATTGGATTCTCACAACCACTCTATGAGGTAGGTATTGTTATTCCTTTTTTTTCCCCTATGGGAGAAAATGATAGCACAGAGAGGTTAATTCAATTGCCCAAGATCACACAGTGAGAAAGTGGTGAAATGATGGCCAGGAAGCCTGGTGCCAAAGCCTGTGATCCTAACCAGTTGGTGTAACTGCCTCAAATCACCAGGATCCTCCCTCGGGGGTTTTGCTTCCTCCTATCAGTGAGTTGAGCTGCAGACTCTGGGATGTTTCTGGAGAAATGATTTTTGTGGTGCTGCCCAGCTTGGCACCCTGAAGGAGGAGGCAGAACCACAGCCCTGACCCTCGGAACCTGGGGGAGCCTAGACAGTAGGTCTCGTTGGCTGTTGGCCGAGGGACCTGCTTTTGCACTTACGTCTGGGTCTGGGTGTGATTCATGGCCCAGGAATTCTGGCCCTGCAGATGAAGCCACGTCACAGTGGGAAGAACAGGAGAGGTGGCATTTCCCAGCCCAGTCCCCTGCCATCCCCTCAGACCGTGGAGAGGGTCATGCCTTGGCGGGGGTGCTTGGGATGTTACCTTCTTGGTTTGGGGATGATAAGTAACAACTCTGGCTTTGTTTTTACAGCCTAATGCAGGGGAGAGGGACAATGGACCAAGGCTGAGCAGGGTCAGCAGGGAACGTCACGACCTCCTTTCAATCAATACACACAAAGACCCTGCTTTGCCATTCACTGTTACCTCTGGGTCCCGCCAAAACACCTGGGCCCGAAGCCACACCAGTGATGCACAAGGCAGGAACCCGGACTGTGGGGTCTGGATGTAGATAAGCCTGGTTTGAACTGCCACTCTGCAGGCTCGGACAAGTTACTCCTCCTCTCAGACTCGCAGTTTCCTCGTCATAACAACCCCTGCCTCAGAGGGGTACCGTGAGGAATGAATGAAACTCACTAAACGGTGCCTGTCCTAGCAGCTGGCACCTGCGGCGACACCCTTCCCACCGGCACTAACGGAGACCAAGCACCTGAGCTGCTGGTGGCTCTATCTGCCAGTTTAAGCACCACAAGGAGAAGGAAGGGAGTCCTGCCCCTCACGTCTGAGCAGTCATAGGCTGCTAGGCCCCTCACCTGGCGAGGAAGACAGGACGCAGGAGCAGGGCTGACCTCTGACTTCTATGGACCCTACCACCATAAAAAATACTAAAAACGATCTTTTACAATTGCATTGATATGATGTTGAATATAATTCAGGCTGGAGTCATTATTATCTGTTCATTATTATATTCATATTTTTCTTCTCATTTTAAAAGAAATTAAAGTACTTTTGTGAACGCTGGGCACTGTGCCTAATGGAGACGTTGGCCTGGTGCAGCGCAGCTGGGGAGTGCCTAGCTGGGTGCCGGATGCTCAGGCTCAGTCCCTTCACTCCAGGTCTGCAGCCTCTGTCTCTCCCCAAGCACCCCCCTCTCTCTGAGAGAAAACACTCCACCCAGCCTGACCTCCTCGGCTCGGCCTGTGCTGCTCCTCCACCTATAACATTTCACTGATGTTTGTCAAAATCCAACCTCTCCCATGTGATGCCTCTCAAATGCCACTATCTTTGTGATTGCCCCTGCAATGACATGTGGGGAACTTTATGAAAACTTGGTAAACAGGCTCAGGAATTTGCTCAGCAACTGTCCTGAGAGACACATTCTCTCCTGCACATGTGTCTTAGGCACGCGCGCTGTCTGGCAGCACAGCCAGATGTTATCTGTCTCCTCTCCAATGAGCTCATCGTGTTTTGTTCATTTTTGCACCCTCTTTCCCGGTCCATACCCAGCTCAGAATCTGGCACACAGTAGGTACTCAATGCAAAGTAGTGGAATTAAATTAAAACTTAAGAAATAACTTAAACACTCCACGTTCCCACATGCTATCAGTTACTTGTTGCAAAACAATATGCAGATGCATTTCTGGGCGATTTCTATTTTGGGAACAGTATTATTTGGGGAGCTGAGCCCTGCCGGCTGGATAAGAAGCAGGCTGACGGCCTCCGCCACGGTGGCTCCCTTCCTCCCCGTCCTAATCATTTGCTTGGCCATTGGTGAGATTAGACAACAGCAATTATCCCCACATGGTCTATTTCCAGAATTCAAAGTTATTGGGGGAGAAAATGCAATTGTGCTTTATCCAGTGATTGAAAATAAAAAAAGCAAGAGCCTTGGAGTTCAAACCGCCTTGCAGTCTTGATGAAAAGAAAAACAAACTTGAGTATTAGCCCCAAATTGTGCTGACAACACACTTCCGGGTCTCTTTGTTCTCCTCCAGGCTCTCTTCAGAAATTTTCAACAATTCCCATTGAGCTCTGTGTGGTTCTCATCCGACCATTTATGCTTGGGAGAGCAGCCCTCTGTGGAGCAGGGATCCGAACTGCCTGCCAGAGAGGCCCCAAGGGGTGGGGGGAATGAAGTCCTGGCTCTCACCTCCCAGAAAAGGGGTTCTAGTTTGGTCCTCACCCTGTGTGGTGCCACCATGACTAGTGCGGCATCTCTGCCTCCATCACTGAGTTAGCTGCCCACTCGGATGCACCAGGCTCTCTTCAGCCAGGGAGAAACACACCCAAAAGTGGCCGAATCACTCCTATTTTAGGACCTAGAAGTAACACGAGAGACCGTATGCCAGACACCCACGCTGTATGTGGAGAGAGAAGCTCAGAGAGGGACATGCCTTGTCTGGGTCACAGAACAGATAGACGGCCAAGAAGCAATTAGAAGCCAGGTCTCCTGGTTCTTGGGGCCTGGGGTGGGGAGAAAGTACTGGGGAGCCACATTCCTGGGGCCCTATTTATATACCAACAGTGCTCACAGATGGTCTCTTACCATGCTGCCCCCTGCATCCCACTAAACAGATTTTTTTTAAGGGAGCCCAAGGTGAATAATGAGAGAGTCAGAGAAAACTTCACTTTTTAAAAAAATATTATTGATTTTTAGAAGGAGAGAGAGAAAAACATCGATTAGCACACACCTTACCAGGGATCGAGCCCCCAATCTGGCCATGTGCCCTGAACAGGAATCAAATCAGCAACCTTTCAGTGCATGGGATGATGCCCAACCAACTGAGCCACACCAACCACGGCCCCACTAAACATCTTTCAGACCCCAAGGGGCCATGGTTTTGCTCAATCACCCCGCTAGGCCTGTGCACCCTTCTCTTATGCTTCTTAAAAAAAAGTTTATATCTTTTTATAAACAATTTTTATTTAGTAATTTTAAAGAGAAAGAAACATCAATTTGTTGTTCCACTTACTTATGCATTCATTGGCTGATTCTTGTATGTTCCCTGACCAGGGATTGAACCTGCAACCTTGGCATATTGGGATGATGCTCTAACCAACTGGCTAGCCAGCCAGGGCCTCTTATACTTCTTCGTTCATGTTTCAGGCCCTAGTGTAGAGGCCACTTCCCCAGGAAACCTTTTTGAAGCCGATCCCTCCCAGAATGAGTTAAGGAGCCCTTGTAGTAAGTTTGTATCTCATAGCATTCACACTGCCTTAACTGAAGTTACAAGTAAGTCCATGCCTTCATTTCCCCACTAGCCTGGGAGGCCCATGTGGGTGTCCACCTTGATCCCTGTTGCTTCCTCTGTGTCTAGAACAGTGTCTGGCACACAGTAGGCACTGAACAATCCTTGACAGATAAAGAAATGTTCTCATGTGATCCCAGTGACAATCATGTGAGAAGGTGTCATCATCCCCATTCCACAGGAGAGAAAACTGAGGCCCAGAAAGGAAACCTGACACTCACCCAGTGTCATAGGTAGAACAAGATTTGGAGAACTCAAGTCTTCTGACTCCCAGGTCTACATTTTCTCCCATGTCTAGGCACAGTAACCAAACTAGAGAAATTCCAGTTCATGCCCTCTTGGGCCTGTGTATCTCAGCTGGAGTGGCATGGGAAATAGAGGCCACCCTATTTCACTGGGAAGACAGTGTGGAGTGGGAATAGTGAAGGAAGACATTGCCAACCATTCCTTCTGCAAGGAGCACTTGAAGCAGGTGGCCTGGGAGCCCGGACTCAACACTTAGTAAAGGCAGGAAGAACAGGGACCCTCTCCAGACCAGAACTGAGCAGGCAGTGCAGGGCAGCTCAGCTCCAGGGAGCACAGGCCCAGGAAGCTGGAGCTTTGAACATGGGGTGAGGTGAAGGTTTGATTAGGAGGGAGGCAGCATTCAGCAGGAGGCTAATATTAAGCATGCTGACAACAGCAAACATTGGCAAGGATAATGGAGCAACTAAAACTCATCATAGCTAGTGGGACTACCGATCGGTTTATTCACTTTGGAAAACTGGCAGCATTCAACTTAAGCTCAACATATTATAATACAGTATGACCCAGCAATTCAAATCCTGAGTGGATCTCCACATAAATGATTGCTTATTTCTGCCAAAACGTGCAAAAAGTGTTTATAACTCTCAAAAGCATGTGCAGCCACTTTGGAAAACAGTCTAGCAGTTCCTCAAAAGGATATACCTGGTGTTACCAAGTGACCCAGCAATTCTATTCCTAGACATATGCTCAAGAGAAAACCTATGTCCACATAAAAACTTATACATGAATATTCATAGTAGCATCTATAATAATAAAAGCGTAATATGCTAATTAGACCAGACGTCCTTCCAGACATCCTTCCTTCCAGACAAAGCCGCAGCAGACCCTGCTCGGCAGAGGCAGTAGAGGCCCCCCTGGCCACGGCGGCGGCAGGCAGAGGCTGCAGCGGCAGCGGGTGGGGGGCTGGGGCCAAGGCCCTTGCATGATTTTCGTGTATTGGGCCTCTAGTTATATATAATAGCCAAAAAAAGTAGATACAATCCCAATGTCCAAAACTACTGAATGGATAAATAAAACGTGGTATATCCGTACAGTAGAATATTATTTGGCAATAAAGAGGAATGAAGTCCTGATACTTGGCTACAATGTGAATGAACCTTGAAACATATGCTAAGTGAAAGAAGCAGTCACAAAAGGCCAGATATAATTCCTTTTATATTAAACTAGAGGCCTGATGCACGAAAATTTGTACAAGAGTAGGCCTTCCTCCCCCTGGCTGCCGGCACTGGCTTCCCTCCAGCCCTGGCTTTGTCAGGAAGGACGTCCGGTCTATTTAGCATATTACTCTTTTATTAGTATAGATTATTATTATAGATGTTCAGAATAGACAAAGCTATATAGGAATGGAAAGTATATTAGTAATGGCCGAGGGCTAATGAAAATAACCAGCCACTAAATTTTAAACAATAACAATAAAAGTGTTTATAGCGGCTTTACTCTGGAAACAAAACTGTCCAGAAAGACTAGGATGGGTAAACTTGAAAAATGAACTACAGTTTAGAATATAATTATGAGTGAAAAAAGTAAACCATAAAACAGTATATACAATATGATATGAAATTTTAAAGCAGACAAAAAAAATCTAAGGTGATCGAAGTCAGAGCAGTGGTGACTCTTGGGGGCTACTGACTAGGAGGGTCTGAGGGAACCTTCTGTGGTGATGGAAATGCTCTTGTCTGGGGTTGGTTACGGGGATGAATCTGTATGTAAAATTCATTCTGCTGTGCACTTAAGATTTCTGCATTTTACTGTTTGCAAGTTAAAAGTTATATCTCAATTTTTAAATGTAATTAAAAGGAAAAGATAAAGATAGAGGCTCAAGTTAAAAAGCAGGGTTCAAGTCCTGGCTGTCAGACCTTTGCGAGTCCCTGTCCCTCTCAGTGCCTTTTATCCCATCATCAGATAATTGGACCAGCTGGTTTCAAAGAACCCAACTGGCACTGCCAGTCTGAGATTTTGGGAATTCACATACCTATTTGTCACTGAGTTTGCTGGGAAATTTGGCAAATGCTTGCCTCAATGCCATGCAAAGAAAAGGGGGCTGGCTGGCTGCTGTGGGCTCAGCCTGTTTCTAAGGGAGAAAAGGCCTATGGATAGTGGGTGGGAACACGTCGCCACCGGGAATGTCAGTTTCAATATGAATCATCTTATGTATCCCCAGCAACTTGTTCTGGGAATAGATACCCTGACTCACTCCTTCCCGACAGGAACAAGACCTGCTACTAAAATTTCAGGTTCAGGAGAACCAGCACAGCCCAAATAGCCTAGCAGAGGTGAAAAACCAACAACAAAAATCAATCAGGAATCACATAGAGGACAGGGAGGGCCAAGATTATGGTCCTCTTTGTTTGAGTCCCCAGAAGGACGCTGGCTCAGGAGGCTGCTGGCGCCAGTGCTGGGATGGGGACCCAAGACTCCTAACCTTGAGTTTTCTTTTTACAACAACCTGCTACTATATTTTCTAGAGAAATAAATTATGCTCTGTGCTGGTAGGAAGCCTTTTAAACAAAAAGTAAAAGAGAACATCCAAGATGCATCTTAATTAGAAACTGCTTGGGGAAAAAGTCTTTGAGGCAGGAGGGTGCGGAGCAGCATGCCATGAGTGGTCAGCGGGACCAGAGTGTGAAAATAAGCAGGCTAATTAGGAGGTGAATGATTTGCTTTGATAATCCCCAGTGTGCTCCCATGGGGACCTCCTGGTCTTCAGAAAGTGGCTGAAGATTCATGGATATGTCATTCAAGGCCACAGGGAGACCATCCTGGGTGACAGCATTTGACCTGTGACTGCCAGTTCTGCCTCTCCTTCCCATATGGGGGGCTCATGTTTTAATCCCGTTCCCTTCCTTGTGCTAAGGGCCCGTCTGCCGGTGCCAGGTGCCTCTAATCCATTTGCTCTGCAATGTGACAGTCTCTGGCCTCCAGATGGAGCAACTAGGGCTCCAAAAACACGTGACTCCCGGGAAGGTTTTTCTGCTGCCCTTAAGACTGACCCATTCTATCCAAGGAATTGCAACATCACCACTTCCAAGGCTGATGACGGCTCTTTCTCCAAACAAACTCGAGGCCTGGGTCAGGAATGTGCGCCACGGCCTGGCAGTGATTTCCCAAGGACTGTGGACACTTGGTATTTTGTTTTTCTTCTTCAGAAAAGAAAAAGAGCTCATGAAACAAAACTCATAAAAAGAGGTTGCAGTATTTTCAGCCAGATGCGTCAAAGAACGCTGATACCCAATAAAAGGGGAGAAGAGAAGGAAATTAGGAAGGATATGTGTGTGTGTGCAGAGAAAAAAAACACACAAACTCATGTTCTGTGAGGATTTACTATGTGCTAGAAAGTGTTCTGGGGCTACCTAACTCTGCCCCCTGCCCTTTTTACAGATGAGTAAACTGAGGTTCAGAGAACTTGGTGACTTGCCCAATTTCATTCAGATGGTAAATGCTGGGGCTTTGAACCTGGGCATATATCCAAAGTCAAAACTGCTGCCTCCCGGAAACAAAGCCAGAGATCTGTGGAAACAACATGGAGATTTGAGGAAAATTGGGGAAGCAGGTGGTTTTCACAAACTGGCAAAGTGTGCAGTTCCCCAGGCAGCCACACTGGTAGAGAAACTGTCACCCACAAAAAGACCCAGTGAGACTGGCGTATACGTGTAGCAGACTGCGAACAGTTTGCAGAAGGCACTACTGAGTCACACGCCAAAAAGCAATTGTAAAAATGACATCCTGGGGCCTGGATTTATTCCCTCTTCAACATCATATTTGCTCCGTTTACAAGGCAAAGATGATTTTTCTCTCTGCCAAGGCCAAGCATTCCCAGCCCGTGATCTGAAAATCATGCTCTGTTCATTTTGCCTCTTAACTCACCCAGGGTCATAAATCATCCCTCGAAATAGGGATTTGGTTGGCAGTTCTATCAGGGATTCACAGGGCAGAGGCAGAATCCAATTTGGGGCTCTCACAGTCATCCTGGGCCAGCTCGAGAGGGGGCGTTGCTTTTGGCCACGCAAGCACCTCCGTCCTCCACAGAGAAGATGCCTGAGATCACATCTGCTGACCAGGCAGGATGGCTGCTCTTACAGGGTCAGATTCTAACTGCACTTTGTGACAGAGGAAGAGGTCAAGGCAGTGAAGAGAATGAGAGGAAGAGAGAGCAAAGCAGGGCCCAGCCTTCCCCAGCCAAACCCAAGACGTGGGGCAGGCAGACGCTGCAAGAGGCAATTCTTTCATTGCATAAAACTTACCAAAAGCCTCTTATGATCCTTTCCTTGGAATACAATTATTCTCACAATTATTTTATAATAAATATAACAATGGCAGCAGCTTACAGCTAGTGAGTGTAAATGGGCAGGTGTTTACAAATATCCGCGTTATCTAATCCTCACAATTGTTAGGTGAAATAGGTATTATCCTCACTGTACAGATGGAGAAACTGAGGTGCAGAGAGGTTAAGAAACTTGCCCAGGCCACATTACTAGTAAGTGGCAGAGCCAGAATTCAAACTCAGGCTTGTCTGGTTCCCAAATCCATGCACCTCTCGGCTTTCAATGAGGTGTTTTTAGGTTATTGGACAGGGTTAAAATATTTTCCTGTGCTGGGAAAAAGGAGGGAAACCTGAATCTTTTTTCCAAGCCCTGAACACTCAGTAGATGTCCAATAAATACTGATGCCTACAGATGGGTGGCTGCAGAACCTGGCCATGAAGTACACATCTTCCCCGGCTCCCAGGAGGGCAGAGGAGTAAAGATGCAATACCACCCACCCTGAGGCCATCCCTCCGCCCAGTTCCCTTCTCCATGGCCACTGTATGTGATCGCTGGGGGACAGGCAGCATGGTGGCTGAATTGGGTTTTGGAATCCAACAGACCTATGATCAAGTCCCTGCTTGATAACTGTGTGACCAAGCAAGTCCCAAAAGTCACCACGTCTCAGTTTCCTCATCTGTGGAATGAGGATAAGATAGGTAAAGGCTGTGAGGAGAATACAAGAGAGTGTAGCGACAATGCCTGATGTGCCCAGTACAGGGAGCAGTAGCATCGTGGCCCCCAAATCATACACTTTCCCCACAGCTGGCTCCTGCTCAAGTTTTGAGAATGTCTAGTTCCTGGTGGTGACTTGGCCATGACCACAGGCCCATGTTTCAACAATCTGGCCTTGGACATTTCACCAATCTCAGAGAGGGTGGTGCCAGTCCTAGAATCAATATGCTGTGCCACCCTTCCCTTCTCTGAGCTTGATTACCCCAACTCTAAGATGAGGGAGTCAGACTTGCCTTGTAGGGCCTCTCAGTGGCCACCTCCTAGCACTCTGTGCCCTGGAAAGATTTCCCCACTGCCAAGCAGGATGAAATTCTCACAGATTGCTCTGGCTTCTTGGGAGCATGAATGCTCATTAAGTGCTTCAAGGCTGGCAGCTGGCACCCAGTGTGAGGTGTCACTAACTCCTCACCCAGAAACCCTAATGCTAGCAGGAGGCCGATTTATCTCACAGCCTTGAACCCTAATCTTCCTTTGCCTCTCTCCTGTTAAAAATGCAATTGTAAGCTGCTTAAATGAAGGGGTGAGAGGTACAATGCCTACCAGTGGGCTGCCCATACACAATCTCTGCCATGGACGCTCAAGGGCTGGGGGAATGTAAAAGAGGGATCAGGCTGGCAAAATCCTGGAGTCCTCATGTGGTCCCTGGGTCCAGAGGGCTTGGGCACACCTTGGTCAAAGCAGGAGAAGCGCACTGTCCCAAGAGCCTTATATCCTCCTCAGAGCAGCTGCATTTGAAGAATGCTGCTGCCTATGTGCCAGGCATAAATATGAGCACTTCTCATGTATTTACTCATTTAGTTCTTAAAACAATCTTGTGAGCAGGTACTGTTGTCCCCACTTTATAGCTGGGATGCCAAGGCCCAGAAAGGTTAAACAACTTGCCCAAGATCACACAGCTAGGCAGTGGCACAACAGCATGCAAATCCAAGCTGCCTGGCCCCAATAGTCCATGCTCTTCACTTAGCTTATTTGAAATTCCCCCACATCCTAGCAGCAGCCCCTTCCTATAGGCGAGGAAGGTGGGCCTCTGCTGCTTATGGCTGGTGCCTCTACTCTCTACTCCTGGATTCCATTCTGCAAGTGGCAGGCTCCCCTCTGTGACTTAATGGTAATAAGAGCACTGCCATCAAGTGCCAGCTCTGTGCCCGGCATGGGAGTGGGCCCTGCACACGTCTTCTAATTGTCACCACAAGCTCAGGAGGCAGTGGCCTCTGTCCCACTCTGCAGTCAGAGGCCACTCAGCTGCTAAATGGCAACTCAGAGCTTCCACTCAGGCCACTGGGTCCTCAGTCCATGCTATTCCCACCTTCTCCACCCCCTCTGGACACTTACTGTCCCATCTGGCCACCTCTCAGAGGAAAGGGAAAGGGGCCAGAGCCCAGGTAAGCAGCATGCTGTGTCCTCTTTGCTCACAGCCTCTGGAGTCTTGGGAACATTTCCTGACAGGGCCTGCTCAGCAGGAGGCTGGTAAAAAGGAAGCCGTTTTGACACTGAATTGCTTAGGACACAAGAACTGGCTTGAGAGACACCTTACCTAGTGGTCTTGTCACAAAGTAAGAACATATTCAGGGAGGGGCACATGATCGGTTGGGAGGGGGATTCAATTTGGTGCAATGCCACACAGGAAGACCAGGGCCCAGTTTATTGGAGGTCACTGATGACGGCAACAGCCAGGGTCCAGGAATGATGTTGCCCAGCCACCCACATGAGTCCAGAAAAAGAAGTGGGATAAGACAAGCAGTGTAATTCAGGCCAGTTCATCTCCTTTAATCTTTGGGAATCACCTGGCTTCAAAGCCCCACATGGGTCTACCCCAAACTTGCCTCCCCCAGGCTCCTAGATTACCCCTAAGCCCTCTTCTCTGCATCACAAGACCTATTTGTGGTAACAGTAATCATAACCCTACCAGTTAAGCAGGTGCTGTATGTCAGGCAGGCCTGGGCTGGGGGTTGATGTCTTTATTAGCTCTACTTTACAGAAAAACTCAGGCTCAGACAGAAATGGCTTGCCCAAGGTCACACACCAGGAAGTTGTGAAGTCTGAATTTGAACCCTGGTCTGTTTGGTTTGAGGCAGAGAATCTACTAGTAAAGCCAGTGAAGGACTGCTCACGTGCTCACCTGTGATCACCTTCTACTTGTCCCTCGCTCTGAGAGCACCTGGATAGACCCCAGGGACCCGGGGGGGTTGCCAGTGTGTGTCTTGGCAGAACTGGTGGAGTTTCTGCTGTGCCATTTACCCCATATCCCTAGTAATCAGCATCGGGCAAGGCACCCAATAAGCATCTGTTGAGTGAAAAAGTGAGTAAATCAAGCCCAGCTCTCCCGGCTGGTGCCTGGGTCCTTACACACCCTCCTTTCCCAGGGGCCGGGCCCACTGTGGCTCGTTTTCTACTGCAGAAGGAAGACTCTGCTCACTGCCAGGACTGCTGTAGGCACTGGGTATTGGGGCACCCAGGGCTCTGCCAAAGCCACACTTGGGAGACAGATAACCCATGGGACCTCAGAACGCTCTATGGCAGTGGTTCTCAACCTGTGGGTCGCGACCCCTTTGGCGGTCGAATGACCCTTTCACAGGGGTCGCCTAAGACCATCCTGCATATCAGATATTTCCATTACGATTCATAACAGTAGCAACATTACAGTTATGAAGTAGCAACGAAAATAATTTTATGATTGGGTCACAACATGAGGAACTGTATTTAAAGGGCCAGAAGGTTGAGAACCACTACTCTATGGGTTCACATGGGCAACTGCCAAACACATTTCTTGCAACGGAAATTGTAAATCACTTACAAATACTTGCAGGTTCAGGCACACTTTCATAGCAGCCCCTGTGTGAAGGGAACGAACAGGGGCCCAGAGAGGTTGTGACCTGAATTTAGTCACACAGATAGTTCAGGCAGAGTGAGGACTGGTACTCAGGTCTTCTGACTCCAGGTCCAGTGTCTTTCCACCATTCCAGGCTCCCACTCCCCCTCATGCTCACTGATTGGAAAGGGGCAGGAGGGTTGAGGTTTACATCTGGGGCCTTGAGGAATTTTGCAAAATGGGACTTGGTTTAGCCTAATCCCTCCCAGAGTGCTCCCCATGGCACTCCCTCTACTCCGGTTGACAGTCTGATTAATAGCTACACCCATGCTGTGCAGGGTCAGAAATCAACAGCCTTGCCCCAACCTCCACCAATTCTCTGACTATCTGCAGATGGTTAGGAAGAAAGAGAGAAGAAGCCTCCTGGATCACATCCCTGACTTAAACTAGAAGCCAAAGCTCCAACAGCCGAGATCCACACCAGCCATCTTTCCCAGTGTGGATGTGGGCTGTGAGGAAAGTCTGTGTTCTAGGCAGGCAAGGCAGCTGTGCACCTAACCTGGAATCCACACATTGCCTATTTGAGAGTAAAGAAACATCTGTCACCCTCCCCTCTCACTCAGGAGTCTTCTCTAGGCATTTATCCTAAGACAACATTTTATGCACAAAGATGATAATTGCTGCATTATTTTTAAGAGCAAAAAATTGGAAACAACCTTTGTCCAACATTAGTGGATGGTTAAATGAATTATGGCACATCCCGGCAATAATTGCAACCACTAAAAGCATTCTTTATGAAAAAATTTAAATGAGTTAGGGAAACACTTATGATATAACATTAAGTCAAGAAAGCAAAAAGGACATAAAATTGTATATAGAAGGAGAGAAAAGCACACAGAAGAAAAGATTGGACGGATACGAGCCAGGTTGTCAATAGAGGCTGCATCTATGTGGTAGAAAGAGATTTTTTTGGCCTGCTTTACATTTTTTTGATACATTCTCAATTCCCTACAGTCCTATAATAATTGGGGAGTGGGGGAGCTACTCAAATACACCCCCCCTCCTCACAAGGGGAGTGAATTGTCTGAACAGCCAAAACAGTTGTGAAGCTGGATGCGTAAGCAGTGGTTCTCAACATTCTGGCCCTTTAAATACAGTTCCTCATGTTGTAACCCAACCATAAAATTATTTTTGTTGCTACTTCATAACTGTAATGTTGCTACTGTTATGAATCATAATGTGAATATCTGATATGCAGGATGGTCTTAGGCGACCCCTGTGAAAGGGTCGTTCGACCGCCAAAGGGGTCGCGACCCACAGGTTGAGAACCGCTGGGAGGAAGGCAGGGAGGTCCCTTTTCCCACAACACAAGTCCTTCTGCCAGGGCCATACATTGGGGGGCCGCCCCTTGTAAACCTGCTTTTGAGATTTTCCTGGGACTTGTGATCTGACTTGGTTCTTTGGGTCTCGATTTCAGGAGCCTATGTCTCTAAGGGGTGAGGAATACAGGTACTGAATTTTCCCGTCTCCAGCCCCAGCTAGCTCCTGCCTCTCAGGGGAGAAGGGAGTCAGGCTGCCTCCAGCATCTTTTCACATAAGAGACCTGCGTAGAGGGGAGCTGGCAACTTGGATGGGTGTTAAATTTGAAACCCAAGGCTCTGCCCACAATAAGGCACCTTGCAGTCTCTTTGGCTGAGGGAGGCTTTTGAGGTGCTGGGTTAGGAGGATCGCAGGCCAAAGACAAGTCACCGACACACAGCAGTACCTGTGCTACTCCCTCACACTTTCACCGAGTCAGAGAGCGAGAGACACCCCCCTGGACCTGAAGGCAGCGTATGCGGCCATCTCATTGGAAATGTGTTCAGTTTCTCTGTGAAGACACCCAATGTCGTTTTACAGCTATCCTTGGAAGGGTGGGTTAAACGAGTCTCCATCACTCACGGTCCCCACTTACATTTCCAAGTTTGTTTGATCTAAGAAATAAGTGATCAGGGCATACAAAGAAGTGTGCGAGGAGAGTAAGGGTTGCCCCTGATCTAGAAGGCTCAGAAACCTGAACAGTCCAGAAGGAACCCAGACTTGGAGAAATAGGGACACAGCTCAGGAGGTAAAAAACAACAACAATAAGTTCAGCTCAGCCACCAGGGGGGCAGTGGGCCTCCCCGACGGCCACTCACCGAACATGTTGCCCTGGTAGCCGTCCTTTGTGAGGGGCTGGAGCTCGTTTTTCCCCATCGCGTAACGCTTGTAGCTCTGCCAGGCGAACTGCATCATCTATAAGAAAAGGCGGGCAACATGAGCATGGCGACTCCCAAGAGTGCGGACTGCCTCCCAGCTTTGCCCTTTGCAACAGGGTTTGAAATCACATTCAAAAAATAATCTTCCAAATTGAGGAAAATGACTTCCTCTCGCTATAATTTTATTCTTAGTTACAGCTGCCCAGAGGCCATTGTCCTTGGACAACCCCACATGTCCAGAACCTGGGCACAGATTTCCTAGGGAAGACAGCCGGAGCCAACGCAGAGGCCCGCCTCATCCAGGAAGGCACCTCTGCTTTGCTCTGGCCTCAGGTGATTCTCTGAAGGAAGGAAACAACTCACTGAATGATGCCTGTTATAATCAAATAGAATAATCCCCGAGCGAAGGATAGCGAAATCCATTTTGTAGAAAAGGAGACAGGTCATACATGAGGCGACTTGCCCAACGTTACACAGTGAATCAGAGCTGGGAATTGAACTCATGCCTCTGGCTCCAAAGCGTTAAGACGGTCCCCAAAGCCTCGGTGCTGTTCCTACATGAGTCTCTTCGAACTCCTCCAACACTTGGCTGGACCTACCCTGGCTGTCCCAGGCTCCCTGGTACCCCAGCTGGTCACTGTTGTTTGTTGTTTTCCTGGCTCTGAACTATAAACTCCTTGAAGTCAGAAACTACATGGACCTTGCCTCAGTTTCTCCCACAGCACCCAGCACAGGGCTTGGCACACGTAGGCGGCAATGAGTCTCTGTCAACTTTGTCACCGTGTGAGTTGTTACTACATGAAGGCAACTATGTCAGCTCCTTGGGCGCATTGCACTGGAGTTTGGCCCCCTGGCTGCACCTGGCACTGAGCTGGAGGAATGCGAGGTGCCAGTGGGCCCAGCCCACTTCCCCAGGGTCTCCTTTATTTGCTTCTATGGTGCCACCTTTTTGCCTTTGCATGGCAGCTGCAGAGCAGAGCTCTGGGGTGACTGTGGGACCGAGGAGGGAACCAGGGCAGGGAGCTAGGGACAGATGGGTGGGGAGCAGCTTGGTATAGTGGGAAGAATTCTATGTCTGTCACTATCTCTTTGACTTTGGCCAGTGACTAAACATCTCTGAGGCTTAGTTGCTTCATCTTTGAAGTGGGAATAACAGGCCTGCTTTACCACAATCCTGGAAGGTTTAAATGAAATGCCAGTGATCAACAAACACTGGTTGGTCAGCCTTTAACATATCCATCTGGTTCTCCTAGCCTCTTCTGTCCACCCCTCCTTCCATCCATCCTATAGGCCCTCAAACTTCAGCGCCCACCAGAATCACCTGGAGGGCTTGTAAAAAGGGCCTCATTCCCGAGTTTCTGATTCAGCAGCCTGGGGTGGGCCCAAGAGTTTGTTTTTCTGACAAGTTCCCATGTGACACTGCTGGTCCACGGGCCACACTTGAGAACCACTGATCTATCATATGTGTTTAATTTTTGTCACCTCACTTCCAGGCTTTCTTTTGTTTTCCTTCTATCTCTGGCCTCCCTTCCTGCCTCAGCCCCCTCCTTCTGGACATTTCCACGTGCATCCTCTATGTTCTGCAGCTCCATCTCTTCTAGGCACATCAGGACAGTAACTTCTGCTGTGCTTGCTGCACAGACCAGGAGGGCAGAGGTAACACATCTACGACCTGTGCTCTCTATCAAATGGCAGAATAACCTAGTACCTCTCCATTTCACTGTTGATGAAACTGAGGCCCGCAAACAGAAAACGCTCAGGGCGGCACAGCCAGCAGGGCTGGAATCTAGCTCTTTCAACTCCTGGGCCACCGGACCTGACCCCCCCCCCAACCCGTGCCTGGCCCACGTGACACACATGTAAATGTCATGGTAATGCATGCCAAGCACTTAGCATGGGCTTTGGTCCTGGTTCCATTCCTCTGTTATTTTCTATTTATCTGGAATTGCCAATACAGAAACTAATTGCTGGGTATGAGCGCTTGAGAAAGTCTGGTCTCCTCCCTCAGTCTCTCTTATGCGGAGCCCCTTGAGTAAGTCAGTGTGAGGGGAGGGAAGGGCGGTGGTGGGTGGAAGAGCAGCAGGAGGGTGTTGAACATAAATGACAGCAGGAAAAAAGGAGCAGAGGTCTGGAGGGGGAAAGACAGCACCCTATCTTCAATATCCCCTCTGCTTACGGGAGGGAGAGAGATGTGGGTGTACAGGAGTAATTTAGAAAATCACGGGTATCTACATATTCTCAAAGAAGCTGTCACTGCAGGGATGCCGAGATGTTTGGAACATGGGCCGTTCTCATAGCCATCCACGTCAATGAAGGGGAATGATGGCACCAGTGATCCCATGCCACTGGGGACTGGATTCAGAAGGCCATCAGAGTTTCTCTCAATCGCATGCGCGCGCGCGCGCACACACACACAGAGTACACACAGACCCGCAAACCTTGGGTCTTCTACTTTGAGTCGTGAGTGGCTCAGCCCAGGCAGTGGATGAGCAGGGAACAGGAAAGACCCCCAGCCAAGAAGTCCTAATTTCTCTTTCTCACGCACCCAAAGCAGCACTCACCAGATGTCCTGTCTGTGCTTGGCCGCAGTTTGGACTGCAGCTATGTGGGGAGTGCTCTTCCGACTCCCACCCTCTACTTCCCTGCCAACTGCTTGTCTTCCTCCAGACCCCAGCTGAAAGGGCACTTCTGCAGAAAGACCTCCTCCCCAGCCAAGCCCAAGTCAGGACCTACTCCTACCCCACATTCCTGATACCCAGTCCCTTGGCAGCCTTGCAACTATTATGCTTGCAACTATTTGGTCCGTCCCCTTACCCTTATTCATTGCCACAAGCCCTGCAACTCACTCAGGGACATCACAGGTACATGACTGGTGTTCATTAAATATTTGCTGAATGGATATAATAACACACAAGAAAGTTGGCTCTGGAGCTTAATATATGGCTGAGAGACTCAAGGTGAACCATACATGGCACCGGATAAGTAACAGGTCAGAGGGAAGGGTCTTATGAGCAACAGAGGTGCTCAGAAAAGAGTAAGCCTGTATCCCAAGGGAGCTTTGTGGGTACCCAAGTGTCCTGATGGCCAAGTAGGACTGCGAGGGGCACAAGAAGAGGACGGCACATAGGAAAGCTTATCTTTTTTTATCTGGATAGTTCAGTGGGCTTGACAGGATAGGTATTGCTCTCATTCAGAAATAACCATGCAATGGCTATATATTAAGTAGAAAAGCAGGATACTAAACTATATAGTATGAAACTCACTGGCCTATGTATAAGTTTATTAAATTAAAAAAGGAAGGAAATATACCAAAAATGCTGACAGTGGTTATGTTTGTCAGAAATTATTTTTCTTCTTCTTATTGACCTAGGTTTTCTATGGTTAATATCTAGAAATGTTTGTACTGTGAAAACTAAAGGTTGTTAAAGTGAAAAACATAAGGAATAAATGATAAGGTGCTACTCCTAAATCAAAAGGGAGTGCTTGGTGGCTGGCCATGGGGTGGATGGGATGGAACTGAGTTTTGATGAGAGAGAAAGCCCATCAGCAAGGGAAACAACGTACGTAGAAGCAAGAACCAGAATCTCAGAGTCAAAGAGAATGAGAGTGCCAGAGACATCTAGCCCCAGAGCCACACTGTACAGGACTGTGTGAGACCCGTACAGGGGAAGTGACTGGTCACGGCCAGAGCACAGACGTCACTAGCACAGTGGTGGTGGTGTTTCCAAACCACGGGCCAGGACAGTGAAGCAACAGACTGGGCCCAGGGCGGCCTGAGCTGTGGTGCGAAATTTGGGACAGAATCAAGAATATGACTGTAAGAATCAAGAGACCTGAGACTAAATACCAAAAGAAATTATACCTCTGCTCCCACTGGGTTCTAGAACTACACAACAGGCAGTTATCATTTGTGTATGCACATGTCTGTGCTAGAGACAGAAGGCAGCTCTAGATGGTCTCTGGAAGCCCCTTCCTTCCATCAGTCTGTGATTTATGGATTCACAGAACACCTGACAATAGCCTGCAAAGCCTTCCCTTCACCGAGTCCTGCGAAGGCAGCAAACAAAGCTCCAATGCTGGGGAGACAGGCAGAGCAATCGGAGCTGAGTCCTAAGACATCTTGTCAGTTCTTTCTCAAACGAAAGCTCTTCTTGTCCACCGGAACAAATTACAATGACATGAAATCTTAAAGTGAAAAATAGTTTACTAGTGTGAGGCAGACATTATTATTTTATTTAAGATGCTCTTTCTACCTGTCTTGGAACTCTAGGATTCTCTCCTGCAGAAAAGTGACTAGAATTCAGTGTGTCACCCAGGCACGGAAGCCCACCCAGCCAGGGAGCCTCAGAACAATGGAACCAAGAGAGAAAGGTTGCATTTGAGGAGGGAGGCAATGGGATATTGGCAGACCACCTCCAGAGGGGAAAACTAATAGAAAGTTTACATTGGAAAGTTCTCTGAAGGCACCTGGGGAGGAAGGAGGTGAGCATGGAAACAGTGAGATATTCTCCTTTTATTGCCTGCTCTTTTTGTTGTTGTTGTTAATCCTCATCTGAGGATATTTTCCCATTGATTTTTAAAGAGAGTGGAAGGGAGGGGGAGAGACAGAGAGAAACATCGATGTGAGAGTTTCACATCGATTGGTTGCCTTCCGACAACCAACATATATGCCCTTGACTGGAACGGAACCCGGGACCCTTCAGTCCACAGGCCGACGCTCTATCCACTGAGCCAAACCAGATAGGGCTATGCTCCTCTTTTTAACATAAAACAAACACACAGACAGGATCAATTCTGGCCCAGAACCACAGTTGCAACAACTCGAGGCTGCCAAGAAGGGAAATGGATTTCCCCAGTCATTAAAGATGTGCTCACACCTTATTTACATCTCCCAGCAGAGACACCTGGCCTGTTAGCAGGGGCAGAATGGGAAAGGATTTGGTCTCTAATAATCCTGGGATCTAATGACCACACAGATAGAGAGATCAGAATATCGAGTTGATATATTTCCTTCACTTTTAGCACAACCCAGGGAAATAGCAGACAGCTTGGTACCTGAACATCATCTGTTAGATTTCTTAATTCAACCCCATCTATGGGTGCTCCACAAAATGATCTTATTTGTGCCTGCTGATGAGACATAACCCCCGATCTATAGTTCAGAAGCTGGATGCAGATGGACTTTGATTATATGCTGGGAGTGGGGGGAGGAGTAGAACCCTCTCACTTTCCGGTTTCAATGAATTATTGAAAGGCATATGTAGGGCCCTAACTGGTTTGGCTCAGTGGATAGAGCATCGGCCTGTGGACTAAAGAGTCCCAGGTTCAATTCCGGTCAAGGCACATGCCCGGGTTGTGGGCTCGATCCCCAGTGGGGGGCAATAAAGTATATTAAAAAGAAAGAAGAAAAAGGTACATATAGAAAATGAAAATGTGATATGACTCCCTACCTAGCTGAGGTCCACAAAGGTCTCCCACATCCTGCCTATGGAGATTCAGATTTGATCAGTCTCAGAAATCTTACCCCATCTCTAGCTGTTCTGAGGCACCATGGTTGCTAGTGTGGGCCCTAGAGGCAGACAGACCTTTGCCACTCAAAGTGTGGTCTGGGGGCCAGCAGATGGGCACACCCAGGGAGCATATTAGAAATGCAGCATCCTGAGCCTCACCTGAGACCTGCAGAATGAGAGCCAGCAGTTTAACAAGATCCCCAGGTGACCCAAATGCACATCAAGGTTAGACACTGCTGCCCTAGCAGGTTTCCTCAGTGGTTAGAGCACCAGCCCTCAGACTGAAGGGTCGAAGGTTCAATTCTGGTCCAGGACATGTCCCTCAGTTGCAGGCTCTGTCCCTGGCCCCGTCAGGGCGCTTACGGGAGGCAACCAATTGATGTGCCTCTCTCACATTGATGTTTCTCTCTCTGTCTCTCCCTTCACTCTCTCTCTAAAAAAATAAAATAAAATACAATCAATGGAAAAATATCCTCTGGTGAGGATTAATAAGAAAATAAAGTTAGACACTGCTGTAGGGCTCTGCCACCTATTGGCTATGTGGCCTTGAATGAGTGACCTAACCTCTCTGAGACTCAGTTTCCTTATCTGTAAAAGGAGGACAGGAACATTTAATCCTTACAATAGCCCTGAGAGTAAATAAGATAACATATGTGAAATGTTTAGCACAGCAGCTGGTACATAATAAGTGCTCAATAAAAGGCAGCCATAAGATGGTTGCTAGATAATTTACCTACTAAGTATCTTTCCATCCATTTCTCCCTGCACTCTAACCCAAACCCCTGGCATTTCTCCATGGGACTCCTGCAGCAGCCTGTAACTGGTTTGGAGGAGTCCTTTCTGGCCTCCTACACATTCCTCCACACTGTAGCTGGGAGATTATTTGAAATGCAAATTTATTCATATCTCCACCCACCCCCCAGCACACACTCACACACGTCCATCAGTTATAAAGATCAAACTCATTAAAGCCCATCAAGAGCTGCAGAGCCCCACCACTCATGCCTCCAGCCTCAGCTTGTCCTCCCCATCTCTGTCCCAGCCCACTAGCTTCCATTCTCAGTTCCTCAAAAATCCACTCCTCCTGCTGCGACAGGGCCTCTTAACACCATAGCCCCACTCCCTGAACCACCCGTCACTCCTCGTTTGGCCTGGCAAATAGCACTTATCTTTCAGATCTTGGCTTAGCTGCCATGTCCTAGTGAAGCCTGGACTCCTAGGTCATTTGAATGCCCCTATTACGGGGGAATATTAAAGTCAGAATTTTATATTAATTGTGTGATTGATTCATTAGTACCTATTTCCCCCACCAGAATATAGACTACATTGCTCACTATTGTTCCCCAGCACTTAGCAGAGTGCCTAGCATTTAGAAGCCCTCCATGAAAATATGCTGAATAAATTCCCAACAGAGGGGGAGTCTCCCTGCCCCCTCTCTCCCCTGGCCCCCACCCCCCTTCTGCTGTGAGGACCATGAGAAAATGGCGATGCCTGGGACAGAAACACACCACCCAGTGGCTTTGCCTCAACAGGGATTTACCAAAGGCCCAACAAAGGAACAGCTCCAACTGTGAGGCCACAGGGGGTAGCAAGAACGGATGAGACACTTTCCTACTGAGAATCTTTAGGATCTTGGTATGGAGTTCGCAAATGGACAAAAGAAGCTGGTGAAGATCGCAAGCAAATTCGAGCTCTGTCACTGCACTGAGATCGGTTCCCTGACTGCAAAGTGGAAGGTACTCCTTGATTTTAAACCAGTGAGACCCATTTTGGACTTCTGACCTTCAAAACTATCCTATCTAATAAAAGAGAAACATGGTAATTAGCGTACGACCACTACCCTTCCCATTGGCTAATCAGGGTGATATGCAAATTAACTGCCAGCCAAGATGGCGGCCGGCAGCCAGGCAGCTTGAAACTAACATGAGGCTTGCTTGCTTCAGTGACGGAGGACTCCAACGTTCCCCACCTGCCGCTGCAGGCCTCTGAGCTGCAACTCTAAGCAACTATGTAACAAATATAGAAGCTAAACAAAACCCCAGAAACCTGCTTGAGTCCTCCGGGCTTCAGCCAGCAGGATCGCAACATTGTAAGCAAAGGCCAGAAATGTACTTTCAGCAGCGGAGGCCTAACAGCTGGAGCCAAGCCTCAAAGCTAAAGCTGGCCCAGAATAAAAGAAAAAAAGGAGCAGTTGGGAGCTTCAGTCACCCCCAGCCTGAAAACAGCCCTCAGCCCCTCACCCAGACTGACCAGGCACCCCAGTGGGGACCCCCACCCTGATCCAGGACACCTTTCAGGGCAAACCAGCCAGCCCCCACCCGTGCACCAGGCCTCTACCCTATAGAGTAAAAGGGTAATATGCCTCCCAGCACCAGGATCAGCGGAGCCGCGAGGCCTCCCGGCACCGGGATCAGCGTGACAGGGGCAGCGCCCCAACCTCCTGTTCAGCCCTGCTCTGTGCCTGATAGGGGGGAGCTCTCCAACCCCCTGATCGCCCTGCGGCTCTGTGTGTGACAGGGTGCGGCGCCCCAACCACCCCCCCCCCCCACGGGCCCTGCTCTGTGTGTGACGGGGTAGAGCCATAACCTCCCCATCGGCCCTGCCCTGAGTATGAGAGTGGCAGTGCCCCAACCCCCTGATCGGCCCTGCTCTGTGGGTGATAGAGGGCGGTGCCCCAACCCCCTGATGGGCCCTGCTCTGTGCGTGACAGGGGGCGGCGCCCCAACCCCCTGATTGGCCCTGCTCTGTGCGTGACAGGGGGTGGCGCCACAACCTCCCCAATCGGCCTGCTCTGAGCCCGACCAGGGGCTGCACCTAGGGACTGGGCCTGCCCTCTGCCACCCGGGAGCAGGCCTAAGCCAGCAGGTCGTTATCTCCCGAGGGGTCCCAGGCTACGAGAGGGCACAGGCCGGGCTGAGGGACCCCCCTCCCCCCCAGTGCACAAATTTTTGTGCACTGGGCCTCTTGTAAGAGAATAAATGTGTGTTGTTTTAAGTCACAGTCTGTGTGACTTGTTACTGTAGCAATAGGACACTAACTATCACCCTGAGGCCCTTGCATTTGCCAACGAAAAACTGAATGAATAAATGACCACAGCTCCCATGCACCTTTCATTCCACCACAGCCCTTTCTGTGCACAGGAAATCCCGATATTCTGGAGGATGGGAATCAGCATCGTCTACATTCCCTGGTGGTTCTCCTTGGAGCCCAGAGAAGATGGTACCATTCTACTTGAAGATTCCCTCAATAATACTTAAGCCTTCTGCAGGATAATTCCTTTCATGTCTGCCTCCCGTGTCCTTGAGCTCTGTGACCTATTCGTCTCTGCAACCCAACCCCTGGCACAGAGCCTGGCCAAACAGAGGAAGTCAAATAGTAATAATAATGGCTACGTGCGTTTCCTCTGTTATCCAGTAGTGGACATCTGTTGAGCAGTTACTGTGCGCCGAGCACTGAGCCAAGCCCTGCACCAACCTTTTCATGGCAGATTACCATTATTGCCCCTATTTTACTGGATGAAGCAATCAAGTCCTGGAGGGTTAAATAACCTGCAAAGGACACAGAACCAATTGGTGGCAGATCCAGGCAACGGATGAGGAGGAAGGTCGGGAACCTGCACGCTCACTGTGGCAGCACACTGCCTCCCACTCAACAAGCCTCTTTTCCCCAACTTGTGGGGCTCTGCAGCTGGCAAGTGGATGGGCCAGTGTTTGAAGCTGGGGTCTGGCTGATTCAAAAGCCTGTGGTATCCTTTCCATCCCACCAGGCTGCTTCGCTGTCTAATGAATGCACGAACAAAACATCAACCCGGCACCTATGGACAGCACATGGCACTCCGAGACTCAAAACGAGAACCGACTGCTGCCTTGTGCCTGGGCCAACTGGCCCATCCTGAGGTTCTGCATCTCCTGGAAAACAAGACATGTCCAAATTCCCTGTTCCCAGAGGCTCAGTCTGCTAGAAGGAATGGATGACCTGCTTTAAAGCTGCCCCAGCTGAGCCTGGAGCCTCTGGAAATGAGAAAGAGGCAGAATCAGTTCTTTTGCCTAAACATCAAGAATTAAGGAGAAAAAACAAACAAACACAGGTTCAAGCGAAAACAAGGAAAATACCAAAGTAAGAGGTAGAGAGACCTTGAGTGGACCATGGAGAGGAGTAATTTCTGTTGCCAGGTTTCCCAGGGAGGCAATGCTATTTGAAATATGGAAGGTCAGACTTGATAATCACTTTCTAGACTGTCAGCGGCCTGGGTGTCCTGTTTTGGGCCTTTGGGGTTCACAGGGAAGCCCTTGGCTGAGGATGAGAACAAAGGCTTCAGGCTGACAGGAGCCTCATTTTCCAGTCAGCATCACTATCTCTGAGGAACCAGCTCTGGGTACAGAATCCTTGGAGATTCCATTCCTGGACACTCATGGGCAGGAAAAGGCCCTATTTCCTGTCCAGTAAACTTGTGTCAATCAAAGCTTGGAGAATGAGCCACAGAGCATCTCCATGTAGCAGCCCCTTGTCAGAGTCCATCACATACATCTCATTTAATCCTCCATTGCTACTCTGGAAAGCAGGTATTATGCCCATTTTATAGATAAGGATACTGAGGTTAAGAGAGGTTCTGAAACTATTCCAAGGGCATACAACCAATAAGTGGAAGGTTTAGATTCAAACCCAGGTCTAGTTCCAACCTTTGCCTCTTTTTGTTCTTTCCTCAACCTCCCCTCATCTGAAATCCATTCAGAAAATATGTATTAAAGCAAGCTGGTATGGTTCAGTGGTTGAGCGTCAACCTATGAACCAGGAGGTCACAGTTCGATTCCCGATCAGGCCATATGCCCTTGGTTGCGGGCTTCATCCCCAGTGTGGGGCATGCAGGAGGCATCTCTCTCATCATTGATGTTTCTATCTCTCTCCCTCTTCCTTCCTCTCTGAAATCAATAAAAATATATTTTAAAAAAGAAAATATGTATTGAGCATTCACTACGTACCCCATGTTCTGGTACCTACAGCAGTGAATAAGACAGGCAAAGTGCCTGCCTTCATTGCTGGTGTTCCCTCCTGTGGGAGACAGACAATAAGAAAGAAACAAATGAGCAGGGTAACTGAATGGTGACAAGCTCTATGAAGAAAAATCAAGCAAGGGAAGGGGATACGGGATGACAGTGGGTGGAGGTGACCAAGGAAGGCCTCCAAGAGAACATCTGCACTGAGATCTTAATTAGTATCTGAAATAAAAGCTCCTTCTGTTTCTCACATGTAACTGAGAAACGCATTTGACTTTTCTCTTCATTCCTCCTAGGTACCCATCAGCAGAGATTTCAAAGTACATATTTTGGTTTTTGTTTTGTTTTTGGCTAGAAAGGCTTACAAAACCCACTGATAAGGTTACCCATTCACACCAGAAGAGAGAATTCAAAGCAGTAAACAGACCCGCTTCCGCCCTACAAAAACTGTTAAAGTGACTCAGGTCTTGGAGCTCATTGGTCCTAGGAAGCCAAGTAGCTGCCATCCTGTAAGCTCCTTGATTTTGCATTGATCAGACAGCTCAGCATAAGTTTTCTTTTCATTTTTTCTAGGTCTGTGGAGATGGATTATGTGCAGAGATATTCTGGATTCATAATCACGGGCTGATGGAGATTTCTCACTCCTATAAGACTGAATTTCATGGGGCACGTTCCTTGATGGTGCTGAGCCGAAGTGCTATGATCTTGAAAGGATTTCTACAGCTCTATTATGAAAGATCACCTAATCACACTGGAGAGAGTAAAATTTCAAGTAATTTGATTCCAAAACCCTGAAATAGAATACCACAGAATAATTAACTAAGAAAATCAAAAAGGCTCTAATCTTGATGAATGAATGGGACAGACTAGGAGAGAGAGAGAGAGAGAGAGAGAGAGAGAGAGAGAGAGAGAGAGAGAGAGAAGGGAACTCGGATGCTCAAGTGTCACAGATTTTTGAATTGTTTGAATGATCAGAATCAAAGCTCAGACAGGCCTGGCTTGATTTTCCGCTTTCCCCTCCCACCTCCCTCAAATGCACACATCCCACTCCCAAAGAACTGAATTTCCCAGCCCCAGCTCCGCTGCTGTGGCTTCTAATGGAATCAGGATTTTCTCTTTACGAAGCTGCCACCAGATCTGAGCTTCCTGCTGGGGCCTGTGAACCTGTGGCAGGAAGGTGGCAGCTCCCACAGAGCCGACAAAACAGACCCTTTCACAGAAGGCAGACAGACAGACTGATGGCTATGACAGGTGATGGAGCTTTCGCACAATTTCTCTTCCCTGTCTTGCTTTTGAGGTACAACTATGGGTGGTGGTGGCTCACTGGGGCTCTTTCATAAATCTCAAAGACAGGCCCTTTCAGACATTCCCGACAAAAGAAAGGCCTTGGTGAAATTTCTGTCACTGACAGCCATGTATAAGGAAGAAAACCAGCCTGTTTTCTCAATTCTGAGCACAATGCTGAAAAAACATTGCATAAAATGATATCAGTTCAGCTGGCAGGGTGGGGTCTTCTCCAGCTACTGTTAATAAAATAACATCAAGTCTCGGGTGCCTTTTCTAAGGAGGTTGGCTTCGACTCAACCTGCAGCACTGAGAAGCTGCTCTTTGTGTCTGTCTTTTTCTGGGCAAGAGGAAGGAAGTCCTCTTACTTTTACTGTGGACTTGGTGTCCCATTTATGACCCTGAAAAAGATGTGAATCACTGTTCACTCTCAGATCCGATTCCAGACCTGGCGGGTACCACTTACAGTGAAAAAAAAAGAGGCTGAGCCTCATTAGCTGGAATTCCATGGCCCCCTCATGGCTGGGAAGTCACTAAGTGAGAAAGCTTCATTCAGGGTGATGAAAGGGAGTCAGGGGTGGAAATGATGCAAAAGAGACAGAGAATGTAAATGCAAAAACATTTCCTGAGTGATTCACTGTGGCTATTTAACCATTAGAAGTTTAAACTTTCTTGAGGTCAGGGAAAGAACCAGAGGAAAATCAGATAAACCCAGCAAAATTTTTAAATGCAAAGCATCTCTAAACAGCTATTTGATTAGGTGCTTTTCCCCCCAATGAGGCTATGATGATTAGAAAATGCCTAGGAGATGAGATTTAAATATGCCAATCAGTCCATATCAAGAGTTTAGCATGAAAATGTAGAATGTAATTATCTTTCAATGATAACCATGATAACCACGTTTGGGGGGCTAAGCCTTAGAGATCTGAAACCCAATAGATGACCTCTCCCTATGCCCAGAGCAGCTGCCTCCAACTTAAAAGAAAAATAGCAATGCCAAGTGTTATCTGAAAATTCCACCAGTGTGACCTTTAAAGAGAATGATTTTGAGTATTTCTGGTGATAACTCTGACACCATTTCTTCCACTAATGGGGCATTTTCAGAACCAGCAGGGTGATGGAGATAACCTTACTTCACAGGAGTGCAAATAGAGTCTACTTGAAATATCTGATCTCCTATTTTCTCCACTGGTGAACATTTCTGAGGTTGGAAATCATCAAAAACCTAAAGATTCACAACTTCTTCCTTCTCATGCAGTCTGTAAGGGTATGCAGAATGGATCCCACAGTAGAGATCAGTCTGTAATGGGGCAGAATGTTATCCAAAAGAGGAGAGCAGAATGCAGTCAACTGTTTAGAAGTGGGGGTTTTTTGTTTTGTGTGTTTTGTTTTTTTTTCTGTCTTGCTACTGGGGAATGTTGCATCACAAAGAACTACTCTGGTTCAAAAGAAATCTTAGGCCCTGGCCAATGTGGCTTAGTTGGTTGGGCGCTGTACTGTGCACTGAAATATTGCTGATTCAATTCCCAGGTTGTGGGCTCAGGAGGCAGCCAATTGATGTTTTGCTCTCACATAGATGTTTCTTTCTCCCTCTCCCTCCCTCTCTAAAATTTTTTTAAAAGATAGACTAAGCCTTGGTCCCTGCCCTTGGGGAGCTCCAGTGGT
The DNA here is from genome assembly GCF_963259705.1 of Myotis daubentonii. Taxonomy (NCBI): domain Eukaryota; kingdom Metazoa; phylum Chordata; class Mammalia; order Chiroptera; family Vespertilionidae; genus Myotis; species Myotis daubentonii. The sequence goes on from NC_081842.1 coordinate 204,215,617, forward strand.
GCAGTGGGGTTCTCCTATTCAGTCTCCAGAAAACGGGAACTTTAAGAAAGTCTTTAAAGAATTTTAAAGACTCAGGCTGTCATCAGGTCCATTTTTCACCCACCCAGATAGGACTCAACTATCTCTCAAAATAGCTTTTTATAATATTGTGATGGTAAAATGGCTAAGAAAGGTTTCACTTCTTCAGCCTGTAACTACAGAAACGTGTGTCTTGGGCACCAAGGGATGTTACCAGGCAACATGACAAAAACGAATAACATTGATAGTCCATCCCATGGTAATAGCTTTTATAATTAAAGATTACTGCAAATACAATAGACCCCCACACAAATGGGAATAATGGAGACACAGCCATCTCTCTGCCTCTTTGTCAGCAACTCTCCTGTCTACACATGGACCTTGCACTGCTATGGGACTAGAGAGGTCTGTATTAACCTGTCAGCGTCAGTGGCCATAACTCTAACTGGGGCAGCACTTCCTTGACTAAGCTCTTTCCAGTGATAATTAAACCCGCCAGCCTCACTTGCAAGGTCTGACCACAACTGAGCAGCACATATATACATTGGCATGTCTAACGGTGACGAATTCTTCAAGTACCACTGGCTGGGGCCTGGGCTCCAGCACACTCATCATGAGATAAGTATCTCCTTATGTGAGCACCTTGAGTCACAGCCCCTGCCCAGGAGCCTTCACCTTTTCTTTTAATTGACCAATGTTTTGCAATATCAGCTCCATTTATCAGGCACCTCCATGATCTGCTAATAGAATTTACAGAATCCTATTCCCCAGTCTATAGCCAAGGCCAAGAACTCTTCCGTCATTCCTGTAAGTCCAAGAACATTTCAGATGCACTATAAATTGAACTTGAACTTCGTCTACCATCAGCTGCTGACCTGAGAACGTGCCAGCAAGGGCTTCAGTTCATGATGAGATGTTGGCCAGACAAATTACCTGCCAACAGTACCTTTGCCTATCAATATCGCGCAGGCCAATAATGTTCAATGTGGGGATACATGGAAAGAGAGCTCTCCTGGGAGGAAGTGTTTTTGCAAAATCCATTCCCTTGACAACTGTTTTACAAGCAAGCAATAGTACTGTGGGGTTTTTTACCCCATAGTTTTCAACTATTCTGATGTCTAAAAATCAACATTGTCAAATGCCCTAATGTGAAAAATAGGGATTAAAATAGAAGCCAAAAATGTTCAAGCTTCTAGAGTTGAACATTTTTAAAGCCAGGGATTTATACTGCCTTTTGGGGGGTGGGACAGTAATGAGCAAAAGATAGGCAACATTTAGAGGTACTTTGCTGGGGTCCAACCCCAGCAGGTCCAGGGGTCCCCAAAGGTGTGGACGGAGTCGGCGAAGAAGGAATGACACGGAGACAGCGTTCAGTTGATCAGCAGCCTAGCCAGGATCTCTAGCCAGGATCTCCAGCCAAGTTCTGTTTAGGATCTCCAGCGAATTTCTGTTTCGGATCTCCAGCCAGGTTCTGTATCCATGTTCTCTTGCTAGGTTCTCCAGGTTCTCCAGCCAGGTTCTGTAGCCATGTTCCCTCGCTAGGTTCTCCAGCCAGGTTCTGTCCAGGTTCTCCAGCCAGGTTCAGTCACCAGGTTCTAGTCAGGTTCTCTTGCCATGTTCTATAGTCAGGTTCAGTCCAGGATCTTTTTCCATGTTCTCTCGCTAGGTTCTGTCTCTAGGTTCTGTTGCCAGTTTCTGTCCAGGATCTTTTGCCATGTTCTCTCCAGCGAAGTTCTTCTGTCTCTAGGTTCTGTGTAGGTTCTGTCTTCTTGGTTCTGTCTTCTAAGTTCTGTCTTGTGACATCTGTATTTATACCAGTTGATTCCAATCCTATCAATCTCTATTCCAAAGGTTAGGGTGTTTCTTATCTCCATTCCAGGGAGTAAAGATTATGTAGCTTAAGCATGATTGTTCGTAGTTAAAGTGATTAATTACCCCCCTGGCACTTAGTTAAGAGGGTTTATTCCCTCCCTAACTTCAGGGGAAAATCCCTACCTGGGGAAACAACCTTTCTCAGAGACCCTGGTTAAAACACATAGTGCCAAGAAGGTGAGCAAACATATTAAGAACAGTATGCCATATATGCCAGGTCCTGTGAAACAGCAAGCATAGAGTGGCTCCCAGCAGTACTTCTAGGGATCACTTATTCAACACAGGACCATGGAGAAGAATCTGGAGGACAGATGGCCTGCCATGCTGGTTCCCTCCACCCAGAGTTGGAGGACTAACCTGGTCTCTATGGGGAGTGCAGCCTAGTCCCTGATCATCCCCTTCTGGGTTTAAAGAAGCTTTAAGAACAAGCCAATTGGCCTCAGGGCTAGGTTATATTCCTTTAGAATGACACGATCTCTGATTTTCTGAGACAGGCCAAATTTCAAATATTCTGTCCCATTATCAATGTCAGACACAATGTCCTAAGTTTTTATTTGGAAAATTGAATTGGTGGGCCTCCCTGGTGTGGGCAGAACCACACTCCTAGGGCAAGGACAGAGCAGTGGTATAAAGAGTGCTACATTCTGTGCTCAAAGCTGAAGTCTCCCCCTGATGACCTCAATGGAATTATTAGCTCAATTCTAAACAAGTCATAGCAAATCAGGGCACTTCTTAACATAATCATCTACCCATCCATCCTTCTATTCATCCACCCACTATTCCACATTAAGTACTGCCTGTATGCCAGAACCATGCTTGAGACTGGGGCTACAGAGGAACAGGATGCATGCCTATGTCAAGGTGAATCATTTTTAAAAGCAGGGTTCTTGATTTGGGGTTTTTGGTTGGAAGGGGAGCGTATGAATCCTTTGAAATTAAAGGAAAACTGTGTGTTTTTGTGCACACATGTGCACACCATGAGCATTAGTCTGGGGAAGAGGGTTTATAGCTTTTATCTGATTAACACAGGAATCTGTGACTCAAGAAAGGTTAAGAATCACATAAAGCTTTAATGCAAATTGTTGTGTTCTGTCCCAGAGACCTAGCCACAGAGAAGCAATAAGACAAAGCTATGCAACAAAGGTGATGCTTGGGTGGGACTTTGACAAGTGCATGAGTTTGGCTTCACCTGGCCCAACTCAAAGAATGAAGACTCATTCTTCTAGCTCAAGCCTCTTCAAGACTCCAATGCCCTTTGGGCCTCTCACCCACATCAATCTCCCCCCTCCATGCTTGTTCCTCCCTCCTTTTGCTTATTCGACAAGTTTCTCCTGAGTGAGTGCCTGCTTGTACCCTGTAAACAAGACAGACACGGGTCCCTGCCCTTCTGGATCCAACATTCTTGTGAGAGAGACAGACATTCATCAAACATGGACAGAGACATATAAGTACACACTGAGATTAATGCTAGGCAGGGGGAGAACAGAGAAAGAAGAGAAAGACTACCCATGGGGCCTGATTCCAAAGAGACAGGGAAGCTTCTGCTCACTGGCCAGCAATCTGGATTATAAACTGCCCCACGAGTCTGAAAATCCCTCACAGGGAGAGACCATGGATAATTTGGGTTGGCAGCTCATACAGCTTGCAAGCCCCTGGCTCCGGGTAGGCATTTGTATTTGCTGAACAAATAGATGAGTGAATCAGCAGGCTACTCTGTAATATTTCTTATATTAAATATTTTTAAGCCCTTTCAGGTGCAAAGATCTCAGTTTAGATGTCCTCCAAGCTCATAGCACAGAGAAAAGCTAACAAATTATTAGATTGAGAGGGTTCATCCCATTTTCACAAACTCTAAAGAAACTGTGACTTTGCTTCCCTCTTACTGGCTTTCTCCCACAAAACTACTTTAATATTCAATCCTGGGCCTTCATTCAAGCTCCAAGCCATGCACACACGACTCTGCTCAGGCTCTGTCCTCGAGCTGAGCCCAGGCTCAGCCCCATCAATGCAGAGCTAACAGATGTGACCACAGTGGGGGCTGAGCTCGCCCTTGGTGGGGATGATCAAGACACAGAGAGGGGAGGGGGCACCTGTGCCTCGAAGGAGGGAAGAGGTTGAAAATGCAAACTATGGGGTTGACATATTGATTATGCTTACTGTCTATTTTGTCCCCTGCTGCATCTCTGGTGCCTGGCACATAATATACACTCAATACTTATTTGTTAAATAAATGAGTCAGTGAGTGAAAGGGGAATTGGGCATGCCAGTCAAGGCACTGAAGTGGTAACACAGATGGGCCACGCAGCAAAGCTGTACCTAGTGGTGTCCTGGCAAAGGTGTAGTTCCCACATGAGCACTGGCTGATATTTCCATTTATCTTAAAAAGTAAGACAAAAATGGCCCTGGCCGGCATTGCTCAGTGGTTAGAGTGTAGGCCTGCACACTGGAGGATCACAGGTTTGATTCTTGCCCCCCAGATTAATGTGTCTGTCTCTCTCACATCAGTGTTTCTCTCTTTCACCCCCTTCCCTCTCCCTTCCACTCTCTCTAAAAATCAATGAAAATAATATCCTCACTCCGGGGGTGAGGATTTAAAAAAAAAAAAACTAAGACAAAAATGAAATAACAAAAACATACCAGAATTTATTTTGTTTGTCAATGATGTGAGCAGATTCTTTCCTGAATTGGAAGGTAGTTTTCGAAAACCGGAGGCAGGCCATGGCCTAGAGTTCATTACCCTGACTCTACTACAGAGCAGTGATTTGCTGTGCAAGCTACATGGATGTTTTTATTCTAGTAAGAATAACATATAAAAGGAAGACGTGGGGGCCGGTGATAACTTACCGAGGCCAAAGCTCTGTGGGTAACAGGGTCTAACGTTAGGTCACTGAGTTCCCTGGTTCTGCCTTCTCGTTTTTCTATGGCTCTTGCTGTATTAAATCTCTTTTTTGTATGTTTGTCAAAGGGCATCCCCAAGCCCCCAAATGGGACATAAATAGAATTGATGTACAAAGAGCTACTATATTCTCAGCACAGGAAGTGTAAGGCCCTTAGTCTCAAAGTGACAGATGAGTAGGAAATTATTTCTTGCTAAAGAATAATGAAGACCATAAATTGTTGTGTGTATGGATGATTCACTAGAAGGTGAGCAACTCTGACTGAAAAAGGAAGTTAGAGCCTCGGGGCCTTGCTTCATGGCTTTGTTCCTATATTTCAAGACACCCCCCCCCAAAAAAACACCCTCACCCCCATCCATATAACCTTTGTTCCTCCTTCTCTCCAATCTCTGGAAAAAGGCAAATATTGAGAGTGGCTTTCTCAGAATGAAAGTTCTTCACTCCTAGAGAGTTTCATGACAATGACAGGTTCTTGCTTAGAAGGGTGAGGCCCTGGGATCCATTTTACATCCAGATTTCAGACCTTTCCTCTGCCTAGTTACAACCCAAGTTGGTCTATCTCAACCCCTGTCTCATCTCTGGCTCCTCCTTGGCCAAGGAACCTAAACAGAGAGAAAGATGCCAGCGTGGGCATGATCAAAAAATGTCTTGTCCTTTAATTTTCTACTTCTAACAGCACCCACAAAAGAACCACTACAACTAGGCAGGCATAAGCACAGCTGGACAGCCGAGTAACACACACAGAATTGCCTGCAGAAGGTAGAGACCCAAAAGGAATTTAATACTCATGCTTATTTGTTCCAAATATGAAGCTGACCCTATAAAACTGAGGCAAGTGTTTCAGCTAACACTTTGGCACATCACTACTAAAACCAGCAAATAGCTAACCCTGGAGAAGGTGCCAAATGTACCTGTAAGCCGTATTATGAAAAGATGTCTTTAAAAGGACATGATGAGCCAACCTAAGACCCACATCAGCTTTGTAGAGAGTCCTTTGCACACAATCCATTTGCAGATACCCCACCCCAAGAGGAAGCAGCTCCTGAGGACCCCAGTCTAGGCCCCGGGCTCCCCGGCCACCCCAGCGTCGGGGGAGCTATTTCACACTGTCAGGCTTGAGGATGCGATTTTTTCCTTTAAGTCAAACTGCAACAGGAAAAATTGAGGTTTCAGGGTAAGAGTGAACTTCCTGACGTTGTCCTATTAACCACTGGCACAATTCCCTGAGGGAAAAGTGGCTTCTTCTAGACAGTTTGTAAAAGGAAGAGATTTAACCAACAGACTTAGAAGTCAGTACCCTTGATAGAGGCCAACAATAGACCCGAGGAGAGAAACCAGGAGTGGAGGAAGGATGCAAGAGGAAGAGCCTGCCTTCTAACCTGCTACACTCTGCCCCACATGTCGATCATCTTCTGTCCCCAAGGGCCAGAGGACAGTTTTCCATTTATATTTGTCAAATTTGGCTCACTCCTTTGAAGCCAAGAAAAGAGATTTAAACTATAAGTGTTGCCCATTCGGTATAGCTAAACTAGTTATTGGTTTCTTGTTTCTTTTTGAATATGTTTTTATTGATTTCAGAGAGGAAGGAAGAGGTAGAGAGAGATAGAAACATCAACGATGAGAGAATCATTAATCAGCTGCCTCTTGTATGTCCCCCACTGGGGATCAAGCCCGCAACCCAGGGCATGTACCCTGAACCCAACCGTGAATCCAACCGTGACCTCCTGGTTCATAGGTTGATACTCAACCACTGAGCCACACCGGCCAGGCATGATTGGTTTCTTGAGAGCACCTGAGAATTGTAATTATGGAGATGAGGCAAGAGCACTGCCCACACTTATTAGAGGGGTGATTTTTGCTCTGAAAGAGCAGTCACAGGTAACAGATTCCCTCCCCAAGTTCCATAACCTCCAGGAGCTGAGCGAGAGGCTGCAGCAGGAATGGAACTAGTTTGGGCCCCATATTTTACATATAAAACTCAGACCTGGAGATGCTAAAGGACTGACCCAAGGTCACACAGTAAATGAATTCTTTAATCCACAACCTTTGGGGATGAAGCAGGTTGGAGCCCTCAATCAGAGATAGGCACTAAGTTTTGTTTCTATTTTAAAATAGCCGAGCTCACAAGATGTTTATTTCAAACCAATAAGGCCTTGCTTTGTTCTAAGCCACGTCAATTTTCAGAGAACAGCATGTGTTCCGGTGAAGTCCACAGCACGGAACCACGGAAAATTTACAACCTAAATGTGAGATTACGTTCCACAGCAGCTGCCATAAAGTCAGTCTTCCCAATGCGGCCATACACGGATTATGGTGAAAGCTCCACTAAGCATGAAGAAAGGACAATTATTTGCAGAAGAGAAAAACTGCTTCGGCAATGGCTAGGTCCTGGGTCCTGGGAGAGCTGGGAGCAGGGTGGAGAGGTCCACACAAACTGTGGGTCATAACTTCCTTAACTCAGAGACTGGATCCAACTCAACACTCCCCCCCAAAAAATAAAGTCAGAACTGCTTTTCTTTTACAAAGCCTTACCCTCTGGAAGGAGTCAGGTGCCTCATGAATCCATATAACAGTGTCTCCTAAGACAACAATCTCTAGACTTGAAGTCTTTGATAGACCCTCATCTAGAAAGGCAACCCCCAGTGTCACTGTACACAAGGCTCAGAGGGGTTAATTAATTTGTCTACAGTTGCACAGCACATCTGTAAGAGATAAGTAGTTCTAGGTTTTGGGCGGGGGGGGGGGGGGCGGGGGCAGGAATGAATGAAGGGCTCAGGCTGATTATCTGGGTGGTGTAGCTCCTACAATTCTTAGAGTTCCCAAACTTGTCTCCCTGTCAATCAGGAATAGATCAGGGTTTCTAAACCTCATCACTATTGACATTTTGGGCTGGATAATTCTTCATTGTAGGGGACTATCCTGTGCATTGTCAATGTTTAGCAGCATCCTTGGCCTCTACCCACTAGATGCCAATAGCATTCCTAGTTGTGACATCCAAAAATGTCTCTGGACATTGCCAATGTCTCCTTCCCCGGGGGGTGGGGGGGGGGGCAAAGTTACCCCAGTTGAAAAGACAGCAGATTTCAGAGAGTGCAGTCCCCTGTATTGTCCTCCCAAACATGCCTTGCCCCCTAGGAAACAATTGGGCCACTCAGCAAGTTTCCTGCAAAAGTCAGGCTGAGGGAAGCTGAGGCCAGCAAGAGCAGCCTAATTCTGGGGAAAGTAGCTTAAGACCAATACCCTTTCCAACATGGCCCCTCAGCCCAGAATACTGACACCTGCTGGATGCAAGAGGGTTTACAAAAATCAGGGAGTCTGCAGAGCATCCAAGGTGGGGTGACAGGACAGCTGATTAGAAGGCATTTGAATTAGGGGCACACAGTCACATCACAACACAGAAGGATGGCTTCCTATAAGGAACCCTTGGAGAGATGGGCCATGACCAGCAGTGCTAGGAAATGTTTAGGGGTCTCAGCAAAGATGTTCCAATAGAAGCTAGTAATGATTAAATACCTACTATGTGCTAGGAACTATGCTAAGTAATTTATGAATACTCCAACCCCAAGGTTATCACCTATTGTGCAGAGAAGGAAACTGAGGCAGCAGTTAAGTAACTTGTTTGAGGCCCCTGTTCATCCTGCATGTCTGTGCACCCAAGCTCTCCTATAGGAGGAGACAACCTCATGACAGTGCCTTGTGGGGCTCTGGCCCCAACTCAAAAAACCCACTAAGACAGGGGGGAAAGATGGCATGACTGGAGGCAGCAGCAATCTTTGCTAAACATCCACACGCCAAGTGCTGCCACCAGCTCAGCCCCATGCCCATGTGGGTGCTAGAGGCCTTCCAGCTGGTGGGGCAGGAACAGCTGGCGCCAGCTGGAACAGAAGTTGAGAACACATTAGCAGAGTCTCACTTCCCAGGAGAGCGCAATCTCACCACACTGAATATTCTTCTTTGACAGCAAATAGTACTCGCAGGAGTCCCCGTGTCCCTTAGAGAAGCCATTTGTTTCCCAACACCAGCCAGGAAGGTGGCAGCCCTCCTTGGCAGGAGTCACGGGTGCTGCCTGGACCTCCGGTCAGGGAGGCCTCTGCCGGGGACCACACAGCCTTCCAGCCCTGACACTTGGGGCAAAGGATCCTCATCTGGGAATCTAGGAGTAGAGTGTCTACCATTGTCCTTGGGAAGGGCCTGGAGGCCTGGCGGTCAGCTGGTCAGACTCCTAGCAGTCAGGAGCTACTATGAAGGGGAAATTGGAAAAACGAAGCACTTGGCTTGGGTGCCATTGCTGGGAAGCAGGACAGGCCCGCTGAGTCCCTAAACTACTCAGCCATCCTTGCTCAGGTTGGTCTAAAGCCACTGTGGCTGGCAGGCTGCAGGGGCTTCCCTCCCACTCAGGACCCCGTGACACTGATATGGGACCGTGTTGCTAACACCCCTCAGATAGAACACACTTCATTGCTTTTCTAAATCCCACACCCAGGAGTCTGAGGAAACACCTGAAAGAAGCCTGATAGAAAGCACACATTTTCCCCAGGGAGACTTTCTTTCTGACGGCTGACCTCAGGCCTCCGCCAGGGCGGGGATTAGAATGCCCACTAACAGGCCAGGAGCATCAGTTTGCGGTTAAAGGATGAGCACGTTAATTCTGTGTGACCTGCTCGGTGACAGGAGCCGGAGAGAGGCGCACACATTAGTCTCTCCCTGCAGAGAGCATCTTACTTGGAGAAATGGAGTTCCTTGGGTCACAGCTCCACGGACACAGAAGGGCAGGTCACTGCTTTGTGGAGTCCTGTCACATAGCTGGGCATGGCTGTCTTTTCCCACCTGCTGGGAAGCTGCTCACAATGACACAGGCAGAATGGGAGCGGGAATCTGTCCAGCTCATACAGGACCACGAGCAGCCTGAAGCAACCCTCCAGCCCCAGGAACAGGGCAGCGAGCTGGGAGAGGCTGAAGGTACAGCTGAAGAGCTAAGCGAGCTCAGGGCCAGGTGTGAAGAACCAAGAACCCTCTTCCTCTCAAACATGGCAGTTTGTCTTTCTGGCCAGGTGGGCCCGGTTACTATCAGAAGTCCCCAGCAAGAGCTAGTCTGCACTTCCCGTCTGGGACACAAGAAAGAATGGGAGGGGGTTTCCAACTGGCACTCCAGGCCTCAGCAGTGGCCTGCCCGGCAGCCCCTGGTTCTTGGCATTCATTGATTTCTAGAAAGTTTGTTCACTAGTTGGTGAACACCGTTCTGAGTGTACAGCAGGTGGGAATCTCTCCAGAACCGAGCTCCTCACCCCACTCTTTCTTGGTCATGTACTCTCTTTCTCTTAAGCCAGTCTCCTCCAGTTCTCTTTTGAGGGGTTCTTATTTGTTGAACAAACAAATGAAAAAAGTTTAAAAATAAGCTCAGATAAGAACAATAAAGCCTCTGTTAGCCTTAGCCATTAAAACTGATTTGAAATAGGAGAGCCAGATTTTCCAGGTTAGAATTACAGGGTTTGTGGATTAGAAAAACAACCAAATCTCCATTATTTTTCTTCTATAAGGACTAAATTGACATTTACTGGCACAAGCCAAGAGCAAAAAGGGACAGCCAGCTCTCCTAACAGCTATTTATACATCCAAGTGTGGCAGATTTATCAGCGTCTAAAATGGCAGAGAGAGAAATCAGAACATGATTATGTCAGAGATAACTTCTATATTGTCCCAAATAGAGTTTTCTATTGTTAAAAGCCCCTGTTCCGGGCTGCAGGGGAGACCTGGGTTATGTCATTGAGAGAACACAGTCAAGCAGGCAATGTCGGACTTAGTCTCTCTCAGGGCAGGTCATGAGCTCTCAACACAGACCTGAAAATAAGCTCAGCACAACCTCAGAAGCAACAACTACACGGGAGTAGCCTGGAGCGGTGGTTGCTTGCAGAGGCTGACGGGTCTCCTAGAGGCCCCAGCATGGTGAGCACTGGGCGCTGATTTGGAAATAAAAGGCTCCAAACTCCTACACAGTTGCTAGTTGGAATCCCCTTGGCTCTCTGGCTCTTGGGTCACTTATACTTGTTCCACAAGGTCACAGCCCAGCAATGAGCCAGATGCCTCCTTATTCATTCCTTTAGGGCAGAATAAATAAATATTGGATAAGAAACAATGCTGAGGGCCTGATTTATAAAAGGAAGAAGAACAATCTGTCTTCTGGTAGAAAAGACCCGCCTCATGCCCATGGTAAGTGGAGACGCACAGGACCCCACCAGGGATGCAGATCTGTGTACACGGGGTCCACCAGCATTTATACCCTCTGCTCTGAGAGTCAGAAGCTCTGTCCCACACCATTGGCAACTCGGCATGGCCTGTGGCCAAAGATCGTTTTAGGAGCCAGTATTGCCATGAACAAGATGGAGCATCTAGAGTTTTAAAAGCATTGAAAGCAACAAGGCTGGAATACACTTAACATCTGGAGTTCACCCTGTGACACTGTCAGGGACCAGATGCTTCCATCAGAGGCAGGGTAGCTGGAGAAGAGCAGCAGGCAGGCTCTCAGAACCCCAGGAATCACAAAAGTCCCCTTGGAGGCAGGGAGTCCAGTGTGCTGGGACACTCCAGCCTAGAAGCCACCCATGTGTTGTACTCCAGGGACAGAAACATGCACCTAGAGATGAACTGGCCTCTGACCGCCCCCAAACCATCTCCTGACTATGAAATGACAGGGGCATCTCACAGGCCAAAGGGGCCTGCAGAGAAATGCACAGCCACTGAGAATAGAAATGACAGGTTCCCAGGGCAGGTATTCAGGGCAAGATGCTAAGGTTTCTGCCTCAGAGCTTGCCACTGGTGAACTATAGTAGCAAAATGACCCATCAACTTGAACTTCAGAACCACAAAAAACAGCTACCTAGCTCCAAGACTGGGGAAGCTGGTACAGCCCAATGACCTAGGCATAGGATCAGCCAATACGGACCAAGGATCTCCCAGAAGGTGCTGGTAAAATCCAGAAATGCAAGGACTTCTTTGCCCAAGAGAGGCTCAGTCAAGACAGTCAAGAGGGCAGAGCTGAAAACGGGGCAAGCGTGGGCCAGAGAGACAGAGGGCATTCAGTCAGACTGAGGCCTTTGAAGTCCTCCCTCTTTCCCACCCTCTGCAGATTCGTACCGCCACCAGGAACATGTCTGGGATTTCTGACATTCAAAAAGTGCCTGAGTATTAGCACACTGAGTACACCATCATACCATGCATTTGTCACAAAGACGAAAACTGAGGCTCAGAGCATCTTCAGAAGACCTGGTGCCAAGAGTTCTTCTGAGACTTGAGCGTGTATGAGACTCAAGTGCCAGGCAGTCCAGGAAGGTGCACTAAGTCAGGTGAAAACTGAAATCAAGAGTCCTGGGGTCCTTCCTGGTACGTGCCTGGCATAAAAGTTAGGAACAACGCTTGTGAAATTCCTAAGGAAGCACAGTAGCAGGCTGATTCGGCTTCCACCGTTGACAGGAAGTAGGAGACAGGTAGTCAGGGAAGAGTGACAGTTTGGGGATTAGTGCGATGACAATTAGCCAAGTTCTGCTCTGCTTCTCTTTACAAAGAAAACTTCCCTCCTCTTTGCTTTTGGAATGCCATGTTAGAAGAGAGACATTTCCATGGCAACCACATACACATGTAGTGATGTGTCACTAAATTTGTGTGTGCACAAAGGCACATTAGGAGACTTTTTGAATGTGGCAAGAGAAATAGATTTTCATAATTGAATGTTGCCCTCAAGTAGCATTTACCATTTGCTGAAAGCTGGGGCTGCCGCAGGAGATGCTAACTCTGCCTCATCAGAACCAAGGCTCGACCCCAAAATATCAGCCAACTTCAGATAAGATCTGTCTCTTTGGGAGGCTGCTGCCCCGAAAGGGACACAGACAGATGGGGGAAAGGTTGGGGGTACAGAGGGGGGCAAGGTAGCCTTGGCAGAGCCAGAGAAAGCAGCTCCATCTCACGTCTGACCAGAGCCCAGGTAGAGCAAAAGCCACCTGTGTAAGAATCAGACATGACCCTGATCCTTCCCCAGGTTCTTAGCACCTCATGACCCCAAAACTCTGATCTGTTCCAACAAAGAGAATGTAGAAAAAGATTAGCACCATCACACAGCTTCCCCAGGAAGTGGAACACAATAAAAAGTATGCTGAATCTAGAGCCAGAAGTCCCAGGTGTGTATGCTAGTTCTGTCTCTTCCTCATCATGGAACTGTGAAAGCCACTCTTTTTCTAAGCCACAATCTGTAAACTGGGAATATGCTTCCTGATTACCAGATGCTCCAAAGAGGCAGTGAGTGTAGGCACATCACTATTAAACTGTAATGCTGTTAAACTGTAACACTACTTACAAGGCGGCACTGACTTGGCTCACCTGCCCTGGAGGAGGCCTCTGCCAGATGCAGGCTGGGCTCCCAGAGGCTGGTTCCAATGAAGGGACCCACCTCAACCCTGCTGTGGGTTTATGATGGCCCGACTCCATCTCCCCATGAGTGATATGATACAGGGTGAGAGGACATCCCTGCAGCATGTGCCACAGCCCCAGAGCCTCTGATATCAGCCTTTCTGGTCTTCCCCAACCCCACACCTACTCTAGGTCCCAAGCCATCAGTACATCAGAGAGAAGGAGGGGGAGTCACATTATGTATACATTTAACTCACACACAATCAATTCTACCTCTCTGCCACTCGATCTCTTTATTCTCCCTATTACCCTTTTCCCACTCAAACAAGACCTTGGCTTCCTCTGCTCCGGGAAGAGAAACTACCCCTGAAAAGCAAACACAAAAGGCTACAATTTGGCTGTTGAACCTCCAAAGGCCTGGATCCTGGCAATGAGAGATCTTCAAAGATAGTTTTGACCATACATGCTTAGATTTCGATCACATGCCAATTCAGAACCTAACCCCAGATGTGAGGCAGTTGTTTAAGCCTCAGGAGAGGGGCTGTGCTTTGCAGTAAGACATGGCACCTCCATACTGGAACCCAAGGAAGTACCCCCACCCTGCATCACAGCGCTCCTTCTCCCTGCCCCCAATCAGCCTCCTCTGTGGCCAGGGCTTGGACCTGCCTCCTCTTTCTGCTGGTAACCAGTCTTCCCTAGGGTGAGGCCACTCTGCCACCATCTCAGGCTCAGGGTCTAACACCTCACACAATAGGCACCACCTGGATCAGCCCTCCGAAGCTCACCATATGGCCCTTAAACTAGTCACCTGCCCCTACACTTCACATCAAACTGGAGAGGTTCAACCACCCCTGAGGGCTGGGTCCTGAGCTCCATCAGAGCTCCCCAGGCCCTGTGTTCCCTCCTTGCTCATTCCTCACGGGTCCCAGCTACCCTACACTGAGGCTCACCCCAGATAACTATGTTGGCTTATGCCAGTGAGGCTGACACACTTGGCTCCAAAGGTCACCACTGCCCTTGAGGCTGCTGATGAGAATGGAAAATGGAGCAGCCATTGTGGAAGTTGGGTAGCTCCTCAATAAGTTGAACACAGAAATACCATGTGGCCCAACAAGTTCACTCCTAGGTATGTACTCAAAAAAACTGAAAACATATATCCACCAAAAAAAGTACATATGAATGTTCATAGCAGCATCAACACTAATAAAAGAGAAAAATGGTAATTGGCGTACGAGCTACCCTTTTCATTGGCTAATCAGGGCTATATGCAAATTAACTGCCAACTAAGATTGGCAGTTAACTGCCAACTAAGATTGACAGTTAACTGCCAACAAGATGGCGGTTAATTTACATATGTAGGCACAATGCAGGGAGGCGAAAGGGAAAGCAGGAAGAAGCTCCCTGCCACTGACAGTGATCGGAAACCCAGGGGGGAGCTAAGAGCTGGGGGGCAGGGCAAAGGCGGCCCTGGGGCCGCCATTGCCCTGCCCCCCAGCCATGATCGGAGAATCAGGTGCCTTTTCCGCCATGGCCAGTGATAGCAGGAAGTAGGGGTGGAACCAGCGATGGGAGCTGGACACGGTCGAAGCTGGCAGTCCCAGGAGCTAGGGGTCCCTTGCCTGGGCCTAAAGCGGAGCCCACAATCGTGGGGCCGCTGCAGCTGCAGGTCCCCGCTGCCCGGGCCGGATGCCTCAGCCAGAGGCGTCAGGCCTGGGCAAGGGGCTGATCCTGCGATTGAAGGGTGATGGGGGTCAACGCCTGAGGGCTCCCAGTATGTGAGAGGGGGCAGGCTGGGCTGAGGGACACTCCCCCCCACACACACCCAGTGCACGAATTTCGTGCACCGGGCCCCTAGTTACTCATAATAGCAAAAAGGTAGAAATATCCCAAATGTCCATCAACAGGTTAATGGAGAAACAATGGACCATTATTGAGGCATAAAAAGAAATGAAACTAACACATGCTACGTCATGAAATGAACCCTGAAAGTGTTATAAGGCTACATAGTATGATTCCATTTATAAATGTAAAATATTTAGAATAGAAAAATCCATAGAGACTTTAGAAAGCAAAATAGTGGTTGCCAGGGGCTGGAGGGTCGGGATGGAGTGGTGCTCAATAGTTATAGGGTTTTTGTTGGGAGTGACAAGAAGGTTTGGGAAGCAAACAGTGGTGATGGTCACACACCATCATGAATAGACCATGAATATCCTTATTGCTACTGAATTGTATGCTTTTAAGTGGTTAGAATGACATATTGTTTTTAAAAGTTTACCGCGTCACACAGCAGGCTCTGCAGCCTTAACTCCTGTGAGATTGTGGAGTCTCGAGAGCTCCAGAACTGGAGAGGAGTCCTGAGGACATAAGTTCGGGCCCAGAGCGGGAAGCAAGTGTGTACAGCATCAGGAAGTCAAACACTTTTTAACAAAGCTGGGAACTGCAACAAGATCTTCTGCCAACAAAAAGACTGGGTGAGGATGGGCATGGATGAAGGAACAGGAACTCATTTTAACTCTCAGCACCCCTTCAAGGAGGCTAGCAAACCCCACACAGGCTGTTGCTGGACACATATTGACCACAAGGAAGAAAAGCACCACATGCTTCTCAGTTCTCTGACAATAAACCAGAACTGACCAGCACTCAGCGTTTCACCAGTTACTCAGGGGGCGAGCAGACTTAAACATTCAGACTTCAGGATGCTCAAACCGCTACAGGAGAAGTCAGAATGGTTTGGGCAAGACAGAAAAAGCTAAGACTACCTGGTTGCCACAGGTGGGACTGCTCTGGCACCAGAGCTTTCTGGATTTCTTCTAGACACACAGCCCAGCTGAGGAGTCTGTTTCTGATCCCAGGATGGGGCCAGGAAGCAGGTGGCTTCTCAGGTAAGGGCAGGAAAAAATCCGGGAGGGTGGTCAGGGTGAGAATGCCACTTAGACACTCCTTAGATGGCAGTTTCAGCGGGGGGCTCTGCCGAATAACCCTTCCTTCGATGGTCAGGGACTTGGTTTCAAAAGAATCTGCCCATTTGAGTGGAGGATTCCGGCCACAACCCAAGGACGTAGTGGTATCTATGTGGCCACTGCCTGAGCTGTGGTCATTAGGAAAAGACAACGTGCATCCTCACCATTCCACAATCTCTTCCTTTCCTCAACAGCAATGAAGATTAAACTATGCCTTCTCCCACCACAGTGGCCCCCTTTCCCTGTGGAGGAGCTGGCTTGTGAACCTTCAGTGAGTGGCCCGGCCGGGGAGGCACACATCCCACTTCCTGAAAGGAGCTGGAGGGTGGCTCTGCGTGTCTGCTGGGCAAGGAGAAAGCGAGCTACAAGGCTGAGCTCACTCAGCATCAGCCAGGAGAAGTCACACACCATCCTCAGGCTGCTCCTGGGCTCTCGGTGAGAGCAAACAGCTCAGAGCACCCAGCTCTTCTTAGCAGAAGTCTGATGGTGAGCCCTGATATCCCATCAGGAAACAAAGGGGAGAGAGACTCTCTGTCCCTGATGCCAGCAGGGCGGGGAAACTAAAGAATCTGCAGCTAAAGAATCTGAATCTGGGGAGGAGTGGAACCTCAGGGCAGCCCAGAAGCACTGGGTGCAAGCTTGCATGAGGCTGAGAACTGCTCACTGGGCTCCATAGGCAGCCAGGTGTGACAGACCAGCTGGTGAAAGGAAAAGAAGAGTGGGCCCGGCTCTCTTGGTCCCTCTGCCACCCAATCTCCCTTGTCCTGAAGGCTGTGGCCCTGTGCCTTTCAGCCCAGGTTTTCCTCGGACAGCTTTGTGCTCAAGCCTCAACCCCTGGCACACCATACGACAACTTTTAAATCTGCATCTCCTGTGCCAGCACCCCATCAGTCCCACACCCACATTTCCAACCACCTAGATTTTGCAAGCGCATCATTTTTATCTTGTCTAGAATTCAACTCTTGTCCCCTTCCCTGGATTTCTCCCTGTTCCCAATTCCTGATGTCTCTATGTACCCCAGGTGGAAACCTTAGCCATTTCAAACTTCCCCTCCCACACCCACCCTCTGACACCTCCCCAGACCCAGCACATGGAACTCCTTGCTTTTTTTGCAAGCCCGCTGCCCCACTACTCTCCACATTTGCCTGAAATGCCATCCTTTCCCCAAAGCTCACATCACGTTGACATGACTCCCCAGCCCTTTGTTCACTCCTTTATTTTGGCACCTTCATGGTGTCACAACTGTGCACACGTTGTACGCTGGGTACGCGTCTGTCGCACCCTGACTCGATGTTGCACTCATTGAGGGCAGAAGCCCCATCTCTGTATCCTTGGCCTCCAGGGCACTGCCTGGCACGCAGTCAGAGCAAGGTAAGTTCTCTGGAAAAGTTGAACTGGGATGAGACAGATAAGCAGCAGGTTGTTAATATTCCTCTCACTACATATCAGTTCAACTACATTATTTCATAAAGTCTGGCTTGAACCTGTTTGACAACTAGATTTCCAACATGCATCAGCTCTGCAAATTCTGGCAGTCACATGAAGGCAGTTCCTAGAACAAAAATGATAGAGAACAAAACCCCAGCAGCTAAAAGGAGGTGGATGAGGATTATATCAAGACAGAAATGAGGGGAGAGAAGGTTTGGCTCAGAAAAGCCCCAAACCCTCTCCAACCTAAGGACTGGCACCCACCTGGGAGAAGTGGCAGAAATGGACCCTTGCAGAAATGCCTCAGCATCTAATTAAACATTTTAGACTCCACTGCACACGGGAAGGAAAGCCACGTCCCCCATGGAACCCTGACAAATGAGTCGTTTCCAACCAATCTATCACCATAGCATCTGGGTACCTCAGGAAGATGAAAATAAGACCAACACATAAATGAAAACCAATATACAAACAATCATCTCCCCACACAGGCCTGCAGGAAGCCGCAGCCACAGCCATCTGCCAGGCTCCATCCTCGTCACTGCTCCTGCAGCCAGCGCCTCCGAGTGAGCTCACTCGAACATAAGATTGAACGACAGAAGGAAATTTCTTCTCTGAAGTCTGACTCTCCATTAGTTCTAAATGCCCACGCCCTGTAAACTGGAATGAAATAAGTTTAGGATAAAAAGGACTTGTTCTATAGTCCACATCAGCCAAAGAATTTGCTAGAAGTAGTGGGGACAGATTGAAGAAAGATTGCAACTTGGCACTGGTTGAGAATTCAAAGGTTTCTTACATGGAAACAGCTCTCAAAGGGACCATCACTAAACTGCGGGGAGGACACTCACGCTCACATACAGTGTATTCTCACCTTCTGCAGCTTCCCCCGGAAGTGGCCTGGATAGATTTGATCTGATCAACCCAGGACAGCAATTCTCAGGTTAAGTCACATGTGGCTCCTGGCAAGGTGGAGATGATAGGATTGCAGCTGCTGTGAATCTGAACACCGGGGACTGGGTTTGGTTCTTCTACTCCTTCAATATCTCCTTTTTCCTGAGCAGCTGTTATTCGATTTTAAGGCCCAAGCAGCAATGTGAAAAGGCTGCTCTGTTAGCAGAGGCAGCAGCCACGGGAGGGAGGGTGACGGCCTTTTGGGAAATCTACTTCTGGGCAAGCACCTATTTTCATTTCAGATGTTTATGCCCCACCTGCTTCCCCAAAAGAGATTTAGGTGGAACAGGCAAATATTTATGCAGCTAACCAATGTTTTTCTCCCTCCATACATCTGTATGTGGTGGGAATGATTCAGACACACGACAATCTTACACTATGAAATGTCTTAAAGCCAGAGGTTTCTTTGCTGTTCCTCAAGCTCATATAGCTTTCAGTGTAAAACTGGGGCTCAATTAGTTGTTGTTTTCCATATTTTTCTTACAGTTTTAATAAATTCATGGTTTTTGTTGATCATGTTAAGAGCATGTGCTCTTAACTTTAGAAAACTCAATTTTAATGGAGTCTTTTCTCCAGCTCATTTTTTTCTTCCCAATCCTGGTTGAGGTCTTACTAAATATAGAAAATGTCCAACCTCTTCCATAAGTGGGTAAAAGGGAAATCTAGCCAGAAAGGAGATACAGCCCAGGTGAAGACAGCACTGACATAGATGAGTCTAATGGTGCACGATAGAACCACCTCGGAAGGTTTTAAAAATTCTAATGCTTAGGCTTCACCCCAGACCAATTAAATCAGACTCTCTGGGGGGAGGAACTGGGGCCTCAGTATTTACTAAGATCTCCTAGGGCCATGGTCGGCAAACCGCGGCTCACGAGCCACATGAGGCTCTTTGGCCCCTTGAGTGTGGCTCTTCCACAAAATACCAAGTACGGGCGCGCACGTACAGTGCAATTGAAACTTCGTGGCCCATGCGCAGAAGTCGGTATTTTGTGGAAGAGCCACACTCAAGGGGCCAAAGAGCCGCATGTGGCTCGTGAGCCGCCATTTGCCAAGCTGCAGTTTGCCAACCACTATCCTAGGGGGTTCCAGATTGCAATGAAGATTAAAATCCCTGTTCTAAAGATTAATGAGACCAGTTCTTTTGACTATCTACCAAGACTCCGAAAATTTCTGCTTTATTCCATCCCAAAGTGAACTCTTCCTCTAATTATCACTCATTAGCTTTCAGATGATGTAACAGGAAGAATGTCAACCTAAGCTTCAGGAGAAGAGGTTTAAGTCAGTGCATCACAATTTAAACTGGCAGGGACTGGAGCTGGTCACTTCCCTTTCAAGGTCTTTGTTCTGTTCACTATAAAATGGAATTATAGTACGTGCCCTGTAGGCCAGAGGCTGTTGTGGGGATCAGCTAAATTCTTAATGGGAACCTAGGGCTCTACTACGAATACCACACAGGAGGAATTACTGATCTGATTTGTCATACGGGGGTGGGCATCGGGCCAACCCAGGCCCCACTCCTTCCAAAGCAGGCCCCCTAGAGATTCTCCTGGGGATTTAAAAGACAATGGGTGATACAGAGGCCAAAGAGCCCGAAACCCTTTTTCTAACATGCAAGAAGACTTCAAATTCCATGGCTGACAAGCTGGAATTCTGCTCCCACTGGTGCCAAGTTTAAGAGCACTTTACTCAGAGCACAGAAAATCTTATTATGCTTCAATCTAATCCAGCCTAATCACAGGAAATGTCTAATATTGCTTGTCTCTCTCAGTCCCATCTGGACTCTTGCCACTCAGGTGCCATTCTTCACTACTTAAAGATGGATAATTAGACATAGACTTTCTAGAATGAAAATAGGGAGGCTATTACACTAGACCACCTTTGAGAGACAGCAGTGTGAAGTCTCTACCCCTTACATAATATTATACACCCAGGAAAGCCTGTATCTGAAACTGACCAAGCTACTATTTTTCTGTCAATATATGAACCTTTCTTATAGAGGGTTTCCTTATCATCTAAAGTAGCAAACTTGCTTGTATTTGATAGGCTGTTCTCTAAAAGATCCAGTTCTGAAAGCAAGACACTAAAGTCTTCTTTTCCCATGATTCTTATAATTAAAAACCAAGACTACACCTGAACTCTGTCAGGTATGACATAGACAAGACATGAAGAGTGTCTTCAGGAAGAGTTGGAAAAGAGGAAGACTTGCTAATTTAGGTTAAGGACACAAGTACAGAAAAACAAAAAGATGCCAAAATGTCTTCCCAGGAAACCAGCATTTACTTGGTAAAATGTAGGTTTAACCTCTGAGAGGCTCATTCTAGGAATACAAATGGGGAGAAGGATCTTAAGTAAGAGACATAACTTTTTCTCAACTCCCACATACCCTAATGAGACAAAAGCAATTAACGGTAGCCTTTTCAAAAATATACTACATGTATTTCATCCCAAGCTTTCCTGAACAAGGGGAAATAAGGGATCAAATCTCACAGATGCACCTTGGAAATCCTTTAGCCATGTACATTTAGCTTCCTTCTGATCAATAATTCGGCTATTTGGCCTACTCAAACAGTACTTTTTTTAATGTGAGGATTTACAAACCAAATTTTAAAATGCTGTCATTAGACTTAAGGCAAAGAGCCAGAGAAAATATTAGACGCATTAAAAAAATCCTAAGAGGAAAGTCACACTAATGGAGGCTGCTGGAACATCACAAATATCAACAAATATTTCTTCTAACATCTAAAAGCAGAAAAGCAAAAATATGCACACATAACTTAAGTTGACATCAACCAGAAATTAGGAGCCCTTTTGAGAACTATTGTCTCTATTCAGGGCATGGTTTCAACACAAAAGTGTATTTCATGCATCTAATACCAATTACCAAAAATGAATACGAATCTTTAAATATCTAAACTACACTAAAATATGTACATTAAAGTTCCTGCACTTGATTCAGGAGTCCTCAGAGACCTACTCAAGTCTGCTTATTTGTACTTTACATAATGCTAACAAGCTAGATTGAATGGTTTCCTAGCTAACTGCAGATTAGAAAATAGCAAAATCGGAAGAGTAGGGAATAAAGCAGCAAAAGGCAGGTATCCTGTCAGCTAAAAGCACTGACAGCTGATAGCCTGGCATAAAGGGGAAGAAAAACTGCTTAAAAGCAGACAATTTAGAATCTAAAAAAAGTAGTATTCACAATGTTTGTCATAAAATTTAAAAACTGAGTAGACACATGTAGGAAAACGTGAGCAATAACCAGGAGATAAATGGTCAATAGGGACAGACCCGATGATGACAAAGATGTTGGAAATAGCAAACACTTTTTGAAAACAATGAGTGAATAGAGAGGGAATATTGGAGAAACAAAAACAATAAAGAAAAGGTCTAAATTAAAATCCTAGAAGTAAAAAAATTACTTGAAATAAAAAATTCACTGGATGTGAGCTTAATAACAGATTGGACACTACGAAGAAAAGTTCAGTAAACTAGAAGGTGGGTTAATATAAATTGTCTACACCAAAGCACAGAGAGAAAGAAAGACTGAAAAGAAAATGAATAGAGACTCAGTGACCTCTAGGAAAATATTAAGAAATCTAACTTATATGTAACTGGAGTTCTAAAAGAAAAGGAGCTAGATTGGGGTAAAAAAAAATGTATTAAAGAAATATGGGCAGGAGAGGAACCAAGATGGCTGCATAGGTAATGCCTGTATTCATTGCCTTCCACAACCACATCAAAATTACAACCAAAATACAGAAACCATCATCCAGAGCCGGAAGCTGGCTGAATGGAAGTCTTACAACTAGAGAGGTAAAGAAGACAGCACACTGAGACTAGTAGGAGGTGCAGAGGCACAGAACGGGCTGGTCCGACACCCATGTGTGTCGCTTTTTCAATCAGGAGGAAGATCGTCTCTACAGAGGCTGCCTGTGAGGAGCAAGGGTCCTAGCCCCACACCAAACCCCCAGCCCAGGGTCTTAGAGCTGGAAAGAGAAGTTCCCGTAACTACAAGCTGTAAAAACCAGTGCTGTTTGGGGCTCAGTGACACAGAGGCTGCTGGAGACCTAGCTGTTCCTCTTAAAAGGCCGGCATCACAAACAGAACTTACCAGGTTCCACTTCCAGCACCAGGGTGAGGCTTTGGAAGACACAGACACATACAAGGAGGAACTGGATTGTCTGACATCAGGGCAGGAACTTGGGGCAGTTTTCTCCCAGACTGAGGTGTTCTCAGGGATCATTGTTCCTATGCTGGGACCTCCCAGGTCGCAGGGCTGACTGGCAGCCATTTCTGTTTGCTCTGTCCTGATGATTCCCTAAGACCCTGCCTCATCCAATTTACAACCCCAACCAACCTGTGTGCAGCAGCTTTTTCATATCAATGGCCTGTTCTTGCTCAGGCTAAAATCTGGCAAACAAGCTGCAGCTGGGTCAGGGAGCCCCAGACCTATCAATAAAAGGCCCAAGATCCGGCACTAGCACCAGCCTGCCTTGCTTCATAGCTGGGCCTCACCTGGGCACTTCCAAACCCAATACAAAGAGGAAGAATCTGCAGATCTCTCTGTAGCTCCTGCTGGGTGGGCCCAGGCAGTGGCTGACTTTGGACCTCCCTGGAGACCCAAAAGCCAGTGTACCCAGTGGTCAGTGTCAGACCATAGCAGATTACAACTCTATACAACCATAAGAGACACATTCAAGGGGCAGACTCAGTGAGCACCAAAGCCCCACTGAGGCAAGTTCTGCTCCATAGGGGTGTCTCCTACACAGCAGCTCTCCCACTGTAGTCACAGCTAGTCCTCACAGCAAATTGGCCTGGAGGTCAATTCCTCCCAGTGACACCAACAGCAATCAAGTCTCAACTACAACAAAACTGTGCTCACAGCCCACAAAGGAATGCACCTAGAGCTCCCAGCTCAGGTGACTGGGGAGGTTGAGCCACTGGGCCCTACAGAACACCTACTACACAAGGCCACTCTACCAACTCAAGGAGACATAGCAGTTCTACCCAATACATAGAAACAAACACAGGGAAGCAGCCAAAATGCAGAGACAAAGAAACATGTCACAAATGAAAGAAATGGAAGAAAGCAAACTACTGGATATAGAGTTCAAAGCCACGGTTATAAGGTTATTCAAGAATCTTCTAAAAACCTCCAAAAAAAATGGAAAAGAACCAGTCAGAAATTAAGCATACACTGTCTGAAATAAAAAATAATATACAGGGATTCAATAGTAGAGTAGAGAATTCTGAGAATCAAATCAACGATTTGAAATATGAGGAAGCAAAAAACAACCCAACCAGAAGAGCAAAAAAAATAAGAATCCAAAAATATGAAGATAATGTAAGGAGCCTCTGGGACAACTTCAAGCATACCAACATTCACATTATTGGGGTGCCAGAAGAAGAGAAAGATATTGAAAACCTATTTGAAGAAATAATGACAGAAAACTTCCCCTACCTGGTGAAAGAAATAGACTTACTAGTACAAGCCCAGGAAGTACAGAGAATCCCAAACAAGAGGAACCCAAAGAGGACCACCCCAAGACAAATCATAATTAAAATGCCAAGGGGTAAAGACAAAGAGAGAGTCTTTTTTTATTAATATATTTTTTATTGATTAAGATATTACATATGTGTCCTTGTCCCCACATTACCCTCTACCTCCCCCCCCCCCCGCTCATGCCCTCACCCCCCCCCCAAAGTTGTCTGTGTCCATTGGTTAGGCCTATATGCCTGCATGTAAGTCCTTTGGTTGATCTTTCCCCCTTACCCCCACCCTCCCCTACCCTTCCTCCAAAGCCCGACAGTCCAATCAATGCCTCTCCGTCTCTGGATCAGTCCTTGTTCATCAGTTTATGTTGTTCATTATATTCCACAAATGAGTGAGATCCTGTGGTATTTATCCGCTCTCCAGTTCCATCCATGCTGTGGCAAATGGTAAGAGTTCCTTTTTCTTCTTCCTCTTCTTAAAGAATCCCTTTCAGCATTTCATATAATGCTGGTTTGGTGGTGATGAACTCCTTTAGCTTTTTCTTATCCGTGAAGCTCTTTATCTGACCTTCTATTCTGAATGATAGCTTTGCTGGATAAAGTAATCTTGGTTGCAGGTTCTTGTTATTCATCACTTTGAATATTTCTTGCCACTCTCTTCTGGCCTGCATGGTTTCTGTTGAGAAATCAGCTGACAGTCGTATGGGTACTCCCTTGTAGGTAACTGACTGTCTTTCTCTTGCTGCTTTTAAGATTCTCTCTTTGTCTTTTGCTCTTGGCATTTTAATTATGATGTGTCTTGGTGTGGTCCTCTTTGGATTCCTTTTGTTTGGGGTTCTCTGCGCTTCCTGGACTTGTAAGTCTATTTCTTTCACCAGGTAGGGGAAGTTTTCTGTCATTATTTCTTCAAATAGGTTTTCAATATCTTGCCCTCTCTCTTCTTCTGGTACCCCTATAATTCTGATGTTGGTACGCTTGAAGTTGTCCCAGAGGCTCCTTACACTATCTTCATATTTTTGGAATCTCTTTTCTTTTTTCTTTTTCGGTTGGGTATTTTTTGTTTCTTCGTATTTCAAATCTTTGACTTGATTCTTGGGATCCTCTTGTCTGCTGTTGGATCTCTGTAAATTATTCTTTATTTCAGTCAGTGTATGCTTAATTTCTAGTTGGTCCTTTTTCATGTCCTCCATGGTCTCACTATACTTATTGAGGGACTCATTAAATTTATCGGCAGTTTCCATAAAATTCTTGAAAAACCTTATAAACGTGGCCTTGAACTCTATATCCAGTCGTTTGCTTTCCTCTGTTTCTGCCATTTGTGACCTGTTTCTTTGTCTCCGCATTTTGGCTGCTTCCCTGTGTTGATAGAGTGGCTTTGTGTGCTAGGTGTCCTGTAGGGCCCAGTGGCTCAGCCTCCCCAGTTACCTGAGGTGGACACTCTTGGTGCACCCCCTTGTGGGCTTTGTGCACAGTCTTGTTGTAGCTATGCCTTGGTTGTTGTAGGATCACTGGGAGGAATTGACCTCCAGGCCAATTGGCAGTGAGAATTAGCTGTGTCTGCAGTGGGAGAACTTCTGTGCTGGAGACACCCTTCTGGGGCAAGACTTGCTTCAGTGGGGCTTTGGTGCTCACTGAGACTGCACCCTGAGTGTGTCCCTTATGGATCTGAGGAGTTGTGATCTGGATGGTCCCCCTCTGACCACTGGGTACAGTGGCTCTTGGATCTAAGGAGGTGCTAATTTAGCCTCTGCCTGAGGTTACACAGCAGGAACTACGAAGAGAACTGCAGATTCTCCTTCCTTTTTTTTTTTTGGAGTTTGGAAGTGCCCTGATGCTGCTCAGCTGTGTAGCAATGCAAGCTGCTGTGGGGCCTTGGGCCTTCTCTTGGAAGCTCTGGGTCTATCTGGCCCGGCTGCAGTTAGGTAATTACAGGTTGCAAATGGCCGGGGCATTCATATGCAAAAGCATCTGCCACAGCCTGGGTGGGGTGGGGTCTCAAGGAATCAAAGGGCGGAGCAAACAGCTATGGCGGAGCCTCAGCCCCGCCCTAAGGAGTCGCGAGTCCCAGGGTCCAGGCAATGGCTGCAAGCACCTCTGAGGGAAAGCCGCCCTCAAGATCGCCCGCTGCCAGACAGACCAGTTTCTCCCCATATGAGTTCTGGGTCCCCAGAGACTTCCCGGAACCAGATTTCAGAGCCATAGGGAGCTTGTGTCTCCCTCTGGATTCAAAAAGACAGCCGCGTCCTCAGGTGCCAGACCCTTTCCAGGCGCTTGCGGGCCCCGTACCTCTGTACTCCACCTCTGCAGCTCCTCTGGCTCTCAGTGTGCTTTTCATTCCTTCTAGTTGTAGAATTTACACTCAGCCAGTTTTCCTGAAGTTCTGGATGATGTCCATTTTGTGTTTTTGATGTGATTTTCAATTGTTGTGGGAGGCAGGAATTTCCCGGTGTTTATCTATGCCGCCATCTTAGTTTCTCCAAAGAGAGAGTCTTAAAAGCAGCAAGAGAAAAGCAAGGGAATGCCCATACGACTGTCAGCTGATTTATCAACAAAAACTATGCAGGCCAAAAGGGAGTGACAAGAAATAGTGAAAATGATGAATAGCAAGGACCAAAAACCAAGATTACTCTACCCAGAAAAGCTATCATTTAGAATTGAAAGTCAGATAAAGAGCTTCACAGACAAGAAAAAGGTAAAGGAGTTCATCACCACCAAACCAGAATTATATGAAATGTTGAAGGATATTCTGTAAGAAGAGGATGAAGAATAAAAAGATCAAAAATATAAACAACAAAATAGCAACAAATACATACCTATCAACAATTGAATCTAAAAATCAAAATAAATGACTAAGAAATCTAATGAACAGAATAAACTGGTGAATAAAATAGAATCAGAGGCATGAAAATGGAACAGACTGATGATTCTCAGAGGGAAGGAGGTTGGGGGGCAGGAAGAGATTAAACGAAGATCTTATATGAATATATACATTACCTATGGACACAGACAATAGGGTGGGGAAGGCCTGGGATGGGGCCAGAATCGGAGCAATAGGGGGAAAAAAGAGGGATATCTGTAATAACCACAACAGTAAAGATTAAATACACACACACACACACACACACACACACACCCTCTAGAGGCCCGGTGCATGAATTTGTGCACCAGTGGGGTCCCTTGGCCTGGCCTGTGGGATCAGGCCAAAACTGGCTCTCCAACATCCCCCGAGGGGTCCCAGATTACAAGACATGCAGGACAGGCCAAGGGACCCCACCGGTGCACAATCAGGGCCAGGGAGGGACACGGGAGGTTGGCCCGCCAGGGAGGGACCACGGGAGGGCTCCAGGGTGTGTCCAGCCTGTCTTGCTCAATCCCAATTGGCTGGATCCCAGCAGCAAGCTAACCTACTGGTTGGAGCATCTGCCCCCTGGTGGTCAGTGCACGTCATAACAGCAGTTGAGCGGCCTTAGCATATCATTAGCATATTATGCTTTAATTGGTTGAACGGCCAACCCAACAGCCAGACACTTAGCATATTAGGCTTTTATTATATAGGATATATATATAATAAAGATGAAACAGAAACCTCAATCAATGATGGAAGGACATAATTGTTATACTAAAAACTTTGGGTTTGTTCTGTTAGTAACAGTGAGAAAATTGAATATATTAATAAAAATCATGCAATTTCTTCTTTATGGGAAAAAAAAAGAAATATGGGCAAAATGTTTCCAAACTTGATGAAAAAAATATTACCCAAAGAAACTCAACAAACCCCAAGAAGGATAAACAATGATATCCACACTTAAGCACAACATAGTCAAATTATTGAAGAATAAAGATAAAGAGAAAATCTTAACAGCATTGAAAGAAAGGGGGAAAGATTACACACAAGGAAATATATCTTAACCTCTCATCAGAAACAATGCAAGTTACAGATCAATGGGTCTTTTAAGGAAAAAAAAAAAAAGTCAACTTAAAATTCTATATCCAGCAAAAATATCAAATACTAGAAAATCAAATGCATGTTGGGCTTAACATTCTGTTAAAATCATTATAATCACAATAATAACATAATTAAAGAAGAAAATTATATGGTGATCATCTCCATAAATACAGGAAAAAAAGCATTTGAAAAAATTCAACCCTATTCCTGATAAAAACTCACAGCAAACTAGCAATAGAAGGGGGCTTCCTCAATCTGATAAAAGGCATCTATCAAAACCTGTACCTAACATCATACTTAGTAATGAAAGACATTTTTCCCTTGCTATCAAGAACAAGGCAAAGATGTCAATTCTCACATCTATTTAACATTGAACTGGACGGCCTAGTCCAGGGGTCCTCAAACTTTTTAAACAGGGGGCCAGTTCACTGGCCCTCAGGCCATTGGAGGGCCAGACTATAGTTTTAAAAAAAACTATGAACAAATTCCTATGCACACTGCACATATCTTATTTTGAAGTAAAAAAATAAAACGGGAACAAATACAATATTTGTATTTGCATGTGGCCCGCAGGCCGTAGTTTGAGGACCCCTGGCCTAGTCAGTGCAATGAAGCAAGAAAAATAAATGAAAGGCATAGCCATTGGAAAGGAAAAGGTAAACTGTCTTGACTCGCAGACAATATGAGTATATGCATAAAAGATACTAAAAATATTTAAAAATTAATAAATGAATTCAATAAGGTCACATGATGAAAAGTCAATGTACAAAACAATCTATTGTATTTCTACATACTAACAACAAACAATTGAAAAATAAAAATTTAAAGAATACCATTTACAACAGCATAAAAAATATAAAATACTTAGAGATATGGCTAATAAAAGATATTCAAGCCATCAAAACTACAAAACATGTTCAGAGAAATTAAAGAAAATCTAAATTAACAGAGATACCACATTCATGGGCCCAATACTGTTAAGATATCAATTCTCCCCAAGTTGATTTATAAACTCAAGGAAAATCCAAAGTCCTAACAGGAATTTTCACAGAAACTGATTAGCTTGTTCTCAAATATATGCAGAAATGTAAAGGACCTATGTAATAGCCAAATCTATTTTGAAAAATAAGTTCAAAGATGAAGGAATCAGATGACCTTAAGTTCTTAACACGTACTAAAAGCTCCAGCATGAAAATAGTATGAATTGGCATTAAGATAAATCAATAGAACAGAAGAGTCCTGAAACAGTACTACATGTATATATGGTCAATTAATCTAACAGGACATCAAATCAATTCAATGGGGAAAATAAAACAGTACTAAGCAACTGGACCATCTAAGTGGAAAATAATGAACTGCAACTCCTACCTCACACCATACAGAAAAATTAATTTGAAGTAGATGAGAGACGTAATTGTAAAAACTAATATGATCAAGCTTGTAGAACTAAAAAGAGACAATCTTCATGACCTTAGGGTAGGCAAAGATATTTTTTTAAGTACACACAGAAACAATCACCATAAAAAATATTGATACATTGGACTTCATTAAAATTTAAAACTTCTGCTCTCTGAGTGACACCATTAAGAAAATGGAAAGATAAATCATAGAAGGAGAGCAAATACATATATACCTGACAAAGAACTTACATCTAGAATATGTAAAGAATTTCTAGAATTCAATAAGATGATAAACAGAGCTTTTTTTTTTTTTTAACAAAAAAGGGCAATATATTTTAGTAGGCACATAAAAGGAAGATATGGAAATGGCAAATAAAACACATGAAAAGATGTTCACTATCAATAATTAACAGGGAAACAAAAATTTAAATCACCATGAAATATCAGTACACAACACACAGAATAGCTAAACTTAAAAAGGTGGACACTACTTAGTGTTACTGAAGACACAAAACCCTCATACACGCATTGTTGGTGGGAGTATAAAATGGTCTAACTACTTGGGGAAAGTGTCCCAGTTTTTTTTTTTAAAGTTAAAAATATATAACTACACAAAAGAAAGGAAAACATGCCTACACAAAGACTTGTACATACAATGTTCATAGCAGCTTATTCATAACTAGGGGCCCGGTGCACGAAATTCGTGCACTGGGTGTGTGTGTGTGTGTGTGTGTGTGTGTGTGTGTGTGTGGCAGGGGGGGTGTCCCTCAGCCCAGCCTGCCCCCTCTCACATACTGGGAGCCCTCAGGCATTGACCCCCATCACCCTCCAATCGCAGGATCGGCCCCCAGCCCAGGCCTGATGCCTCTGGCCCAGGCATCAGGCCTGGGCAGGGACCCCCAGACCCCTCCAATTGCTGGCTCTGCCCCTTGCCCAGGCCTGATGCCTCCGCCAGAGGTGTCAGGCTTGGACAGGGGACCCCCATCTCCCCCTGATCACTGGCTCTGGCCCCCGCCCAGGCCTGAGGCCTCTGGCCCAGGAATCATGCCTGGGCAGGGGACCCCCATCTCCCTCTGATCGCTTGCTCCACCCCCCGCCCAAGCCTGACACCTCTGACCCAGGCTTCAGGCCTGGGCAAGGGGACCATCATATCCCCCCAATCCCCGGCTCAGACCCCGCCCAGGCCTGATGCCTCGGCCAGAGGAGTTGACCCTCATCACCCTCCGATCACCAATCACCGGATCGGCCCCTTGACCAGGCCTGAGGCCTCCCGCAGAGGTTCAGGCCTGGGCAGGGGACCCCCAGCTCCCCGTGGTTTCAGGCTCCGCCCTTGCCCAGGCCTAATGCCTCTGGCTGAGGCGTCCGGCTTGGGCAGCGGGGACCCGCAGCTGCAGCGGCCTCGCGATCGTGGGCTCCGCTTTAGGCCCAGGCAAGGGACCCCTAGCTCCCGGGACTCCCAGCTTCGACTGTGTCCAGCTCCCATCGCTGGCTCCACCCTACCTACTTCCTGCTATCACTGGCCAGGGCAGCAAAGGCGCCTGATTCTCTGATCATGGCTGGGGGGCAGGGCAGAGGCGGCCCCAGGGCCGCCTTTGCCCTGCCCCCCAGCTCTTAGCTCCCCCCTGGGTTTCCGATCACTGTCAGGGGCAGGGGGCTTCTTCCTGCTTTCCCTTTCGCCTCCCTGCATTGTGCCTACATATGCAAATTAACCACCATCTTGTTGGCAGTTAACTGCCACTCTTTGTTGGCAGTTAACTGCCAATCATAGTTGGCAGTTAACTGCCAATCATAGTTGGCAGTTAATTTGCATATAGCCCTGATTAGCCAATGAAAAGGGTATCGTCGTACGCCAATTACCATTTTTCTCTTTTATTAGATAGGATAGCCAAACACTGGAAACAACCAAGAAGTCTAACAACAGGTCAATAGATGAACAAATTGTGGTATATTTATACAACAGGATACATCTCCACAGTAAAAAGGAATGAAGTACTGATCACATGCATGAGAGAAGCCTTGTACAAAAAGGCATATATGTATTGTGCTATTCCATTTAGCTGGAGTTCTAGAACAGGTGAAACTAATCTCTGGTGACAAATCAAAACAGTGGTTGGGGGTGGATGTTGGGGACTGACTGGGAGGGAGCAGAGGGGACCTTCTGAGGTGGTGGAAATGCTCCATATCTTGACAGGGGAGTGGTTTATATGGCTTTCTGTACTTGTTAAAACTTACCAAACTGTTTATTTAGGATCTGTGCAGTTTGCTATATGTAAATTATACTTAAATAAATAGATGGTACCTGTATCACAGGATTGTTGTAAAAAAAAAAGATGAGAACACAAGCGACAGGCACTGAGAGGCTAACAGTCTTACCTATGCACCGCATCAGGCCCTACAAACATTGCTGTATTGCACAGTGATTTTATGTGACCACCGCGTCATGGCAGAGATGGAAGGAGAGGAGCAAAATCTATTCTTCAGTCAGCAAAAATGGTTGCTATGGAGTGAAAACTGTTTGCCTCTAAGTTTCACCTGTGGAGCAGCTGACTCCCAGAACATTCCAGATAAGAGCATAAATATTGCTTATCTATTAAGGAGGACACTAATCATATATCAAAGTTTCCTTGGTCAGAGTGACCACTAACAGTGCTGGGCTAACACAGATGGACAACTGCCTGGTCTTTAATTAATGAAAATTCAGAGTTAAGAGACATACTCAGACCCCTTGTAGTCTAGCTGTTCTGCTGCAGAGTTTGGGGAGCTCTCAACCCAAATCTTCAAAAACAGCTTTCTCAGGGGAAGAAACAGCTTCCACTGGGCCATCACACTAAGGCCATGTGATCTCTATAGCTCCTGTTCTCCAGGAATGGAGACACCAAAAAGCAAGTGTAGCTTACAATGATCTCTGCGTTTAAAAGGACCAAGGATAGCCCTAGCCGGTTTGGCTCAGTGGATAGAGTGTTGGCCTGTGGACCGAAGGGTCCCGGGTTTGATTCCCGTCAAGGGTGCGTACCTCAGTTGCAGGCTCCTTCCCCGGCCTGGGCCCTGGTCAAGGCCCTTGCAAGAGGCAACCAATTGATGTGTTTCTCTCACATCATTATTTCTCTCTGTCTTCTCTCTCTCTAAAAATTAATGGAAAAATATCCTTGGCTGAGGATGAGAGAGAGAGAGAGAGAGAGAGAGAGAGAGAGAGAGAGAGAGAACCAAGTATGCTGCCTCACCTATTAACTAGTCCCCAGAGCTGACTGAGGGTGAATTTTGAGTCTTTGAGGAGTATCCAGTTTGTTTCCTACCATCACCTGCCATGAAAATACAGAACTAAGAAAGCTGAAATTTCCCCAAATTATGCAAACACTTGTGCATAAGGCCTTGGCCCCAGGGTAATGGGAAATCAAGAGCCAGGGCTTACTGTTTGATGAGCCTGTTTTTTGTGGGTTTGTTTTTTTGGTTTGTTTGTTTGGACTGCAGGTGTACAGGACTGGAATAATAATCCTTGGTTTATGACATTCATCCCAGCCCTGTGAATGGCCCTTCTTTTAAAGAAATGTAATAAATGCCCATGAATTCACCTGAGGCAACTACTCTCCTGAATCCTGTCCATCATTTCCTTGCTAAGGCTTTCCTGACATGACCTATGAAAGCAAGGTAGGGAGAGAATTTCCTAAAGCTCCCACCTCCTCCCTTAACACAGACTCAACTTAGGATGCAGAGGCAGGCACGTTCCCCCAGCCAGAGGCACTACCTCAAGGCTGGGTGCCCACCTAGATTACCAAACAGCTTCCCTACACAGGGCCTTACAATCTGCATGCCTGATTTATTTTTTTTTCAATAAGAGAAAAGATGTAAGTCCCTTTGAGCAAAGTATGCCTGATATCTATCACAATATTTATTTTTGGTGGAGTAATGTTTCAGTCTTCGGGGGAAAGCTAGAGAAAAGGCATTTCTTGAGCTTGGATGTAAATAAGTCACTCTGAAAACTGCAGGGGGATCTATATTCTTACCCCCCTGCTAACTACAATGTGAAATAAGCAGCTGACTTTTAAAAGTCATTGTATTACTTGTTTCTAAACCAAACACTAAAGAAAGTTAGGGATCTGAGGCCCAAGAAGCAATTGCTCCTGGAATGTCTGCTCCTAATTCCCGCAAGGGATGGTGCAACTCAAAATGAAAGTGAGATCCACCCAACCTGCAGGTGTTAAGTTATACACCTGCCGGGGATGAGTTCTAAGCTTTCCTTGCAGTGCTCAGCTCTAAGGAGGAAGGATGAGGTATGCGAATGAGCTTAGGATGCAAGGGTCTCCCAAGGGACCTTTCCAGTTATTATAGGCCACTCTTCCTATCTATATTAAATGTATCATAGAGCAGGACAAGAGTGAAACTGAAGGACAGGGGAGGGATCCATCCAGCATTCGATGGATCTGCACTTTAAACAGAGCTCTTCAAAGGAAAGCTATTTAAATCTGAGGCGTTCCTAGTATTAATTATCCTAACATCTCACAGGCTCAGATTCACATGCTACAAAGAACACAAAGCCTTTTAATTTTCCTACCTGTCCCTGACACCGGCGGTGATAAATCAGACATACAGAGAAACCACACATGACTAACGAACCAGCCCATTAATGGGGAGCAAAGATCATTTGCCAAGATGACTTACTCAGACTTAGCCACATATCATAACCAGCAATATCCTGGAGGCTTAACGCAGCAGGCAGGGACGGCAAGAGCCCCGGCGCTCCCTGCCAAGTTGCAGGCATTCCAGGGAGACTCGGGCATCCCGCAGATGCCTGCTATCCAGGCATGAAAGGTTTCACTCATGGCTGCCCCCTCCCCACTCCCTTCGAGTTAAACTTGGACTTGGAAAATTACTGCACTTCTATAAGATCTCTTGAGTCTTTTAGAAGCCCCCAAATCTGGCTGTGGCCCCCTACTCTGAGTCTCAGAATCAAGAACCTTAGGAAGAAGGGCCAGCCTCTGCCACCAGTAACCTTAACTGCTAGTTTATAGATTTTTGCTGTCGCCACTCATTCAAGTATCTGAGCCAACTAGGTACCATACCCTACTCCAGGTGCTTGGGCAGATCCATACACAAAACAGTAAACAGGTGGGAGTGATGGAGAGATAAGAATCCTCTAAATGCCAGTCTGTTCGTTTTACCATGAAAACTGAGGCACAGTGATAAATAGGGATTTTCCTCTTAGGTTGGGGTGATAGAGTGGCTAGGGCATGAACACAGGTTGGATTCTTAGTGGGACTGCCATATACAGTGGTGTGTAAGGGTAGAGGGGATGGGAACGAGGCTGAAATTTAACCCATATTCTTCATAGGGCTAAGGGCAGCCCCACTCCAATACTCACTGTCCCAGGCTGCTCAATTCCCTTTAACAAAAGCCCCCTTCACTGGAAGGGACAACTGAGGCTCCCCAGATCAGCAACCAATCCTCATTAATAGGGGCCAAGAGAGTGTGAATCCCTTCATTGGGATGTAACCCTGACAAGCTATATAACCCCAATTCTTGTCAAGAGTGAGAAGAGTCTGTTGAACTTAAATTCATCAGAAACCCACCTATAGCTGAGGTCTCTATACTAATTTTAACAATAATTTCCTAGATTATCATCAGATCTGAAAGGAAAGACAGCTAGCAAGCCGTTTTACATTTTCGCCAACCCTTTACTCTTCATGATCCCAAGCTGAGGATCTGTCACTGTTCAATCTCACCTTTAACCTCAAGTTATGGGTGACAGGAATAATTAACTTAATCAAATCTATAAATATCTACTCTCGACTAGGTGTTAGGGATACAACATCAACACCACCACCATCAACAGCAACACTCTTCTGTCCCTGACTTCATGGAACTAAGACATGCTGAATATGAGCTGGGGAAAGCCCATCTGCTAAGAGAGAAGACTGGCAGTCTACTTAGAGGCTAGGTCCGGAAGCAAGAGTGCATGTGGCCTGCCTATTGTCCCCTCCCTCACCCCATTTCACAGAAGGAAAAATAAGGTCCAGGAAGGAGCTGAAGTGACTTGCCCAGAGTCAGACAGCTGACAGCTGAGCTAAACTGTCAAACCCCACGTTCTCTGGGTCTCCCCTTTACAGCACATTGCCTCCTCTAAGGTTCCAAAATCGCAAAGTGAGGAGAAATAGTTGGTTTGCGTGACAGATTGTTTCCTGATGCATGTACCAGAGCATGCAGCTCCAACCCAACTTATCAGCACAGACCTTGTACCCATGTCCATCTTTCAAACCAGAATGTTTATAAATACAGTTCGTCGATCTAGAGCCCAGTGTCCAGTCTTCATTTACTCTCATTTATCACCCTCTCTGACTCTCTTGATGTTTACTTTCACTTAAAAAAAAAAAACCTCATAAGAACAGAGCCCTTTTTATCTGATGCTAGCTCCCCCTCTGCTCCTGGGGTCTAATCAATCCATGTCTGGAAATAAATTAGCCAGAGAGAAAATCTACAGTACCTTTTATGAAAACAGGCACCTTTCTGAAATGATCCACCCCTGGGCATGGCACAGATAGAAATTTAAATGAGGAGGAAATAAAGACATTCTCCAGCAATAGTCATATGCATTCCCATCAGGCAGGACACCAGGGAACAAGGTCACTCTGGGTTAAGAGCTAAACCAAAAACTCAGCCCCACATTATTCAGGTTGTTTGGAAGGGTGGGGACCCGGGGAGAGTCCAAACTCAGTAAGTCTGAAGAGGCAATAGGCTTCCAAACATAATAGTGTATATAGTCCAGGCCCCTCCATTCTGAGGAGCTTAAGGTCTTCAAGATAGTAAGAGAGGGCTCACTGAACATCAACTTCAGGCAAATGCAAGTAGGCCTCCAGCTACTACTGGGGCACACAGAGATGCCACATAGAAAGATCCAGACATGTGGCACCCAACATGGACCTCCACCCATCATGTTATTTTACACCCACCTGCGAAGCATAGTCCCTGCACATGCAACTCCCACCCACCCCCAGCTGCTGCTGCAAGTCACGCCCACAGCCTCTGCCCACAAGAGAGGCTGTCTTTGTATAGAGGGGCAAAACCAAGTCCTCACTAGCCAGGCCACCATGACTCCCAACCCCGGGCTTTCAGAAATGGGTCACACATCCAGACACAAATGCAGAAAGCACCTCTTCTGAAGAGGACGGTAGTTAATAGTTAATCCTTTGAAAATCTCTGGCAGCTCTGGACACCCCATGAAAAACTGCATCCATGCAGCTTATATGTCATTTCCCTGGGGTTACTGCCCTCTTGGGGAGGTCTGAAAGGGCAGAAACTCAGAGGCAGCTTTGAGAAAGGGGGCTTCGTGTGGTCCAGGTGAGTATTGGACAAGTTTCTTAACCCCTCCTTAACTACTGCAAGTCCCAGCCTTTAATACACCTTGGAGATTTCAACAAGAATTTGGAAGCTGAGAGTGCACACACACACACACACACAACAAGGACTCATCTTTGTGGCTTTCTATCTTGATGTCACAAAATGTCCTGCGAATACTAATGAAGACAGTCTCCAAACAGGGCTTAGAGCGGAGGAGCTGAGTAGCAGCAGGGAAAGGAGTCGGGGAAAGGTGGGCGTTGGGGAGGATAGTCTGGACAAGGAGAGGGGGACAACTAGGCTCTCCACTGGCTGAGTAGGTCTCAGCACCGCAGGTCCTGGCCTCGCTGCCTGCTCACCCTGGAAATCACAGCAGAGCGGGGGCGGGGGGGGGGGGGGGGTGTTATCCTCTCCTTTCTAGGGAGAAGACCCTGGCCCACCGCTTGCCCAAGGCCCCCTGGTGGCCTGGGGTGTCAACGCAGCCCCCTATGCATTGCTGGGCAAAAACCTCCCACTGGCAGCTCTAACAGTGGCGGAGCAGACTATTTAGGTACCAGTGGCAGCTTGGCAACGGTCTTCAAGCCCTGGTGAGGCTGCGTTTGCTTGTGGCTTCTTAAACTAAGACTAAGATTCCGATCAAAGTGATCCTTCTCAACCACTCCCCTAGTACCATCCCTATAAGGGAACAAGTCCAAGAACGGCTTCATTAAGCCAACAATCCTGGAGCGTGGTCTTACTGATCATTCCTTCCTGCATCACATACAATGATGTGCAACTGTTCCAAGGCTCAATAGCAGCAGCAGTTAGCAAGAATGCACAACACACTCTGGTTTGTAGGTTACTGACGGGATTGCAAAGGATTTGCAGGGCACCAAATGCCCCCCCAACCCCTGGGTTTCCAGGTAGCAGATCCTACAGGCGTTTGGGGAAGTCGGGATTTCCAGTGAGAAAGAACAGGGTCCTTGACTCCTGCAGGAAGACAGGATGTCCATGAAAGAACCTGACCGGATACCGCACAAAACTCTACCAGCAACTCCACAGGCAGGAGGGAGCCCACCTGGGCTGGGGCCTGGGCTGGAAAGACCGGAGCCTGGGGGGGTGTTGGGGGGGGGGGCGGTCCAGAGGTTCAGCTGCCACTGGTCAGGGGTAGGGATCACTGAGGGGACCGGAGCGGGCAGTTTGGGAGGAGAGGGGAGGGTGCAGGGGGCGCCAGGCGAGTCCAGAGCCGACCAGGGACCGGGCGTGACGACGGGCCGGGAAGTGGATGGAAGCCCAGGAGGGTCTTCTCTTTTGCGGGGGAGGAGAGTCCTTACCTCCTTGATTTTCTCCCGCTGGGTTTGAACCAGGCTCTGGGGCTCCTCGCTGCCGCGGGTCCGGGTCCCCAGGACCGGGTGGCGCAGGCGGCTCCGGAACGCGTGGAAGTCAAAGCTGAACGGGGGGCTCCCCTCCTGGGGGCCCTCCCCGCGGCCGCCGCCTCCGCCGCGGGGCACCGTGGCCTCCTCCCGCGGCCGGGTGGGCTGGGTCCGCCGCGGCCACCCCTTCCTCCGCCGGGGGCTGGCGAGGCTGCTGGGGTCCTCCTCCCCCGGGGCCGGCGCGGCGGGGGCCGGGTTGGGGGGTGACTCCCGCGCTCCGGCCAGGGGGAGCCCCGGGACTTCGGGCACCGCCTCCAGGCCCGGCTGCCGGGCCCGGGGGGCCAGGAAGAAGCGCTTGAAGCGAGAGGAGTGGGGCAGCAGGAAGAGGGCCCCGAAGCACAGCGTGAAGAGGCCCGAGAGGAAGAGCAGGAACAGGAACTTCTGCGGCAGCCGCAGCGCCCACGGCGAGGCCGGGGCGAAGCCGGGCACTTTCCTCCCGAGCATCGTGGCCGGGCGCGGGGCTGGCGACCGTCCGCTCCCGCCGGCCCCGGGGCTCCGAGTCCCGGCACTTGGCGGCCGGGGCGGTCGTCGAGGGGCGCCGCCGGGCGGGGGCCCCGCGTGTCTCTGGCCGGGGCCGCCTCCGAAGGAAGTTCGGGGAGTTTGGAGCGAGTCTTCCCGCGCCGGGGCGGGGGCGCCGCGGCCTCGGCGGGGCCCGGGCGAGCCGGGCAGCACGGCCCAGGGCCCGGGCCCGCGAGGGCCGCCGCCCGCCGCCGCCCCCTCGCGCCGCGCAGCCCCCCGCGCCGCGACCGGAGCCCACGGGCCCGCGCCTTCCCGCGCTGCGGCCGCCGCCGGGGCCGTCACATGCCGTCCGCGGTGCCCGCTGTCGACGCAGAGGCGCCCGCAGGCCTGGTCCCCACGCCGAGCCCCTCGGCCCGAAGTTTCAGCCTCAGAAGCAGTTTCCCGAGAGCACGAACCCGGGGCGAGGCCGGAGGGTCAGCGGCGCCCCGAGCGCCGACCAGCCAGGTGGCGACAGCGCGCGGCGCGGCTCTCGGCGCGCGGCCACAACTTTGCCCTCCGCGGACGGCGCCGGGCGCGGGGGCGACACTTCGGAGCCCGCCGGGCGGGGGCTGCCCGGGCCCAGGTCCAGAGCCCGGCGCCGTCCGGCGGCCGCAGCGGCGCCCGGGAGTGGGGGCTCTCGCCCCGCCAACTCGGGAGGGCGCCGGGTTCCCGCGGGGATCACCTGTTCCCGGTCCCCGCCGGCTCCGCGGAGCGCGCCTCCCCCGCTGCAGCTGGCGTGCCAGCCGCGGCCGCTCCACACGAGCCGCCGCGCCGCAGGCTGAGCCGCCGCTGCCGAGCCTGCGCCCCACGCGAGCGCACCGCCAGCCCGCCGCCTCCGCCGCCGCAGCCCGGCTGTCACAGAGACGGCGCCCAGGCCCCGCCTCCCTCCGGGCCACGCCCTCCGGCCACGCCCACTGCGCGCGCCCACGGTCCACCTCGGCCGCGGCGCCGCAGCCTGGCCGCCGGCCTCGAGTCTGGAGCAGGGAGCGCGGGGCCTCGGCGAGGGCGGGAGCGGGACCAGCCTCCAAGCCACGCCACGCCCCTCCCGTGGCCGGCGCCGTGCACACCCCACATTCCCCCGGCACCAACGGTCCAGCGGCGCGGGGCTGGCGGGGGCGGGGGCGAGCGCAGCGAGGTCATTGGCTGCCTCGGAGGGATCCCCGGTCGCCCATTGGTTAGTGCCCAGCGTCCCTGGCCTGGAAGCGACCGAGACCGCCCCGCTTCGCCCCGCCACTGGGTGGTTGGTCCCTGGGGGCAGGAGGTCTGGCTGGTCGGGAGGGCTCTGGCCAGCCTTAGGTGACCTCTCTCGCCCCTCAGGGTCAGTCCCGGTTGGCAGGGTGCTGGGGGCCTGCCCGGGGACCCCAGAGCTTCCGCAGAAGCTGCGGTGGTGCTGCTGTGGCCGGCTGTGAGCAAGGGGTGGCCACGCCGGGAGCTGTGGCTGCTGTGGGGCCGGGTGAAGGCCGTGTGTAGACTGGACTCCTGCAGACCACTGCTCTGCCTGCCTTTTCCCTCAGCCCCAAGCCGGGCCAGGACCCCAGGGTGGGGCAGGGAGAGGTGCTAACCGCAGCGGTAGAAGGACAAGGAAGAGACCTACCTGGTCGTGTGCACAGAGGACCACACACACGTGCATGGGTACCTGGATGCCTGCGTGTGTTTATGTGCATTGGTTTGTTCCTATGCATAGATTACACGCACGTGTGTGTGTGTGTGTGTGTGTGTGTGTATTTGCACACAAACATAACAATTTAGGTGTGGACATCAAGTGATTATACCAAAGCATACACAGACACAGACATAGACATATGAGTACAACTATTGACACGTGCATTCACATACCCACAGATGCACAACACACAGGTCCAAGCACATGTGCACACTGCCCAGACGTGTGTCTCCACCTCAAGGCCGTCACTTCTTCCTCCGTGGACTTAAGTCTCTCTGTGTCTTTCCTTCCTGTTAAGCCTTACCCAGGGCAAAGCAACATTGTGCTGTGTGGGTCTTTCATGCAAAACACTTTATAGAGACAAATAACAGCAGAGGGAGAGACAAATTAAGAGGTGTAATAGGCAAGAGGGAAAATATCTGCTTTCAGCTGCAATTTAAAATGAAATGCAGCGTTGACGAGACAGAGAATACTGCAGGGAGGCCTTTCCCGGCAGAAGAATTGGCCCAGGCAGACTCTCACCTCCTAAATCTTGCTTCTTCCCCGAGGCCTGCTATGGATGGGCTCTTGGGACTCAGACATCCTTGTACCTCTGGCCAGACCATTAACAGCAGACCCTCCCCTGATATTTAAATACCCTTGCCATGTGAATCTCTTTCAGTTGGAAATAAAAGCTGGTCTGGGTAACAGGTACAAATAACTTGGCCAGGGGGTTGAACAGTTTTTTCCAACCCCACAAATTCTAATTCAGATGTTCCCGTCTTTGCCGAGTTTGATTGGCAGGAGTCAGTTCCCTGGAATCATCAGAGACAAGGATGTGATCCAGTTGGAAACCTGGCCTGGCCTCTCCTGATTCCCATGCCTAAGCCTCTCCTCACTGGGTCTGACCTCCAGAAGTGGCAGCCTTGTCTCTGGAGAACCAGGGAGGAACCCAGCTTTCCTTGAAAGTACCCCACATTCCATGATGAAAGAGTAAAGGGATCACTATTCAGTCCCCTGAGAAGGTAGGACCCAGGAGAATGGGAGGAAAGCAAGGCTGAGTCACAGAAGGATATGTCTGTTTGAACGATGCGCACTGGACAGGTCTGTGGTATGCTGGCGAACCAGGGTATCAAATGGGGCTGCTGGCCGGCTGTTGTGGCTCAGTGGTTGAGCATCAACTATGAACCAGGAGATAACAGATTCCCATTCAGGGCACATGCTTGGGTTGTGGGCTTATTCCCAGTAGGAGGCATGCAGGAGGCAGCCACTCAATGATTCTCTTTCATCATTGATGTTTCTATCTATCTCTCCCTCTCCCTTCCTCTCTGAAACCAATACAAATATGTATTTTTTTTAAAAAAAATAATTTTTTTAAAGAAAGTGGGGCTACAGTAAGCCTGACATGCCTTCCACAGACTCAGGCTACAAAAACCAGAGCCCAGCAGGGACAACTCCATTTCCAACCAATGTCATTTGGTGAGTACACTGAGTTGGTAATACCATAACCTTTACAATCTCCCCCGCAAGCTCACTGAAATTCTGGAGGTCCCTATCCCACCCCCACCCCCATCCTCGAACCTCTAGCCCCCAGAGACCTTACACATACCATCACTCTTTTCTCACTGGATTTTTTACTATTGATATGCTGTCCCATAGCAGACACTGAGGTCTGCACGGCAGGGACCATGGCTTGTTCATCTCTCTAACTGCCCTAGATCTTAACTACAATGTCTTGCACATGGGTACTGTGTTTGTTGAGTAATGAACGAAAGAATGGATGGATGCCCATTTCACAGGTGAGGAAACTGAGGCTCAGGATAGAGAATAATAGTGAACTAACCTTTTCTATGTATCAATTACATATTGCTTCATTTACTTTTCAAGACAATCTTATGAGGTAGATACTATTAATAGCCTCATTTTACAGATAAGAATACTAAGGCTTAGACATATTGAGAGTCAATTAACAAGTATCTTTCTCAGTTTAATGTAGAAAATCAAGTGGGATTGGGCACAGAAATGAAAGCTATTTCAAAAATCTATTTATCCTGGCCACAAACATTTATTGAAATTAGATGCTAGGTATTACATTAGTCTTGAGAGGACACAAAGATGAGCAAGGCATGGTCCCTGTCATTGCTGATTCACTCATTCTTTTAGTGGAGAACTGTTTATTGAACACTTATTATGTGCCAGGTACAGAGGGGCTTGGCATATCAGCCCTAAATATGGCAGGCATGACGCCTATCTTCAGGGAATGTTTGTCTGAAAGGCAACAAGGACCAGTTCAGCCCATTAGAAAGGGAATTCCAGGCACTGGGCACTGGCTAAGTCCTTCATTCTCATCCTATCCAACCTTCACAATGGTCCTCTCTGAAGTAGGCCTTGAGATCTCATTTTAACCGACAGGGAAACTGAGGCTCAGGGGTATGACATGACCTGCCCAAAGTCACACAGGGAATAATTTGTAAATATGAGAGAAAACCAGACTTATCCAAGAACCTATTCTTCTTCTGTTAGTAATCTATCTATCTATATAAAAGCCTAAACGACTGTTACTACCGGACAACTGGTCAGTAGCTATGACGTGCACTGACCACCAGGGGGCAGATGCTCAACACAGGAGCTGCCCCCTGGTGGTCCATGTGATCCCATATCCAACCTTCTACGGTCCTTCCCCGTGGCCGGCAGGCTCTGATCAGCCCAGATCGCTGGCCAGGCCGAGGGGCCCCACTCATGCACAAATTCG
The DNA here is from genome assembly GCF_963259705.1 of Myotis daubentonii. Lineage (NCBI taxonomy): Eukaryota > Metazoa > Chordata > Mammalia > Chiroptera > Vespertilionidae > Myotis > Myotis daubentonii. Next base: position 204,258,609 of record NC_081842.1, read on the forward strand.
TGCACCGGGCCTCTAGTATTGATAATAAGTATGATTAATGGGGCATTCACTGTGTGTCAAGCCCTTATAAAAGCATGTTATAGAAGCTCACTTATTTGATCTTTACAACCACCCATAGACAGGTACTATTATTGCCAACATTTTACAGAAGAGGAAACTAGAACACAGAGATATTATGGACCTTGTCTAATGTCACACAGTTGAGAAGTGGCAGAGGGAGGAGTCTGAACCCAGGTGGTCAGGCTCCAGACCCCCCTTCTGTCTTTCAGAGTCTATTGCTCTGCATCTTTTGATGCCACAACAGCAGGCGCTGTCAAAGGGCATGGCAGAAAGAGGTCACTAGCCTCAGGCGAAATTATCACAGGCTTGTTGGATTGTATGAGCTCATTCAGTCATTCCACAATTATGTATAAAGGACCTGCTATGTTCCATGTAATAAAGTAGGCATTAGGGATATAATGGTGAGCAAAAATAGACACATTATTCCCATTGTGGAGCTTACAGTTTCATGGGGAAGAGGAGTTAAAATAAATAAGCAACCCTCAAATAAGTGTGCAAGCTGAGAAAAGAGAAAGGACGGAGACAGCAGTGGTCAGGGAAGACTTCCCCTAAGGATGAGCAAAGAGGGGTAGTCAGAACACTCAGACGGAGAGGACAGCATATGCAAAGGCCCTGAGGTGGGAGGAACATGGTGCTGTTGAGAACAGACAAGCCAGTAGAGAGAATGATGGAGAAAGACAGGAGATGTCACTGATGATTTTGGGCAGGAGTAGGAATGTGTGCAGGGGTAGGTGGGTGGGTGGATTCATATTAACATTTTTAAAAAGGCTACTCTAGCTACAGTGGGAAACAGAATGGAAAGCAGGCGTGAATGAAGTGGGTGCCCTTCCAAGGGTATTGCAAGTCTGTGGTAGGTCTTGGACGGGGGAAGTGAGGCTGGACAGGACCGCAAGATCCAAATCAGACTTAGAATCCAAAATTGATAGGACTTGGTAATGGCTTGATATTAGATGTTGATAGAGGGAGACATCTGCAGTGATTCCCAGGTCTCTAACTCGCCTGGGGGCCATGGCATTTGTTGAGATGGGAGCAGCGAACCAGGCAGGGCTTCCTGTCTGCCCAGGAAGGCACTAGACAGTTGGTGCAGAATCGAAACTTAAATGGTCATTAGTCCCATTTAGCATCAAAGACTAGAAATGAAGCCAAGGTCGAGCCAAGAGATAATCATCAGGCAGCTTCCTTAATGGCCTCCAGACAAATTCAACCCCAGGCAGGAGAGACACTGATGACAGAACCTGCTGGGTGAGAGCACGCCAGGTCAGTCCCCAGATAACAGGCCCCGCGGCTGTGCTAGGCCCACTCCAGTGGCTGCAGTCAATACCTCTCTGTGCACTGAGGCTGATTTCAGGATTACAGGGCCCAGAACACCTGCCCTCAGGCTCTTAAAAGACCATGAAAGTTTCAATTCTTCTTTGCCAGAGTCCCCAGACTTGCATCAGAGGTGGCCCGGCCAACCAGGAGCCAGAGTTCCCCACCAGGAGCCATGTAGCCCCCAGGGAACATTTGGCCATGTCTCGAGATGATTTTGGTTGTCACAGTTGGGGAAGGAGTGCTACTGGCATCTAGTGGATAGCAGTCAAAGATGCTATTAAGCATCTTACAACGCACAGAACAGCCCACCTCCCACAACAAAGAATGGTCCAGCCCCAGATGCCAACAGCGCCAAGGGTGGGAAACCCTGGCTTAAGGCCAAGGCTTTGAAGTCTGAGAGGCCTGGGTTTGCAGCCTGGCTTTGCCACATAATCGTCTACTTGACCTTGGCCAATTTATCTGACCTCTCAGAGCCTCGATTTCTTCACCTGTCAAATGGGGTCAATAGTGACGCACTCTTCATAAAGATGATGTGAGAATTAAATGAGATAACTGGCTATTAAAGTGCCTGAGCAAATGTTACACTCATCCTCCAAGTGAGCAGGGGCTGGGTTTGACTTACTATTTTGGATCTACCCCACCCCAAACCTAAGTCCTCAGGGTGCTGGAGGAGGGTACGCAAGGTGATAAGAATGAGGACCCCCAGAGTCCCCGCTTTGAGTCTTGACTCAATCCCCTACCAGCAGTGAGATCCTGGGCAAATTGCTCGCCTCTTGAAGCTCCAGCCTTTCATCTGTGAAATGGGGACGGTCACAGTTTCCACCACATACGGAGTTATGGGGACTAAAGGTAAATGTCTTCGCGCAGAGTCTGTAGGCAGTGAGCACGGGGGGAAATGTGAACCAATCTAATCGAAGAATCAGTGTTGCCTCATTTCTTAATGGCAAGCAAGCTAGCAATCTGAGCTAAAACTCTGTAACTCAGTTTCCAGGGAAGCTCCAATTTCAAGCACTCTGTCCATCTTCCCTATGAGAACTCTCATTTGTCAGGCTGCACACACTGATCTTTCATGTCTGAGGACATGCTCCCTGTCTCCATAACAATAATGGCGGTGTTTATGAAGTCCTGGTGTGGTAAGCACGGGCTCAGCACGACTCGGGGAAGCCCCTCCTCCCCAGAAGTTTCTAGATCAGTGGTTCTCAACCTTGGCTGCACATTAGAATCACCTGGGAATCTTTTTAAAACCCTGATTTCTGGGCCACATCCTCCGGAAATTCTGTTTCTTTGTTATGGGGTGGGGCTACAACGGCAGCAGCAGGCAAGGAAGCTACCAAGGACAGGGGTGTCAGAGTGAGCACCTCCTGCCAGCCCAGAACCTCTTGGGCGGGGCCACCACATCGGTAACAAAGAAACAGAACTTCTGGAGGATGAGGCCCAGAAATCAGGATTTTAAAAAGACTCCCAGGTGATTCTAACGTGCAGCCAAGGTTGAGAACCACTGCTCCAGGTCATCCAGCTGAATGGTAGACTGCTGCAGATGTGGAATCTCAGGGTCAGAGCGTATAAATCAGAAACTTGCAGTAGAGGCAGAGCAGGCTGCTGGGTCTCAGGACTTGAGAGTCCCATCTGCGGCCACTACCTCAAGCATACCAAGGGGTCAAGGTTCTTCTCACCCCCACAGTCCTGGGCCACACTGACCTAGCTGACACGGCGAGGACTGAATGAAATAATCCATGTTAATGTTCTAGCAGAGTGCCTGCAAATAGCAGGAACTAAATGTTAGTTATTATTATTTACGGTGCTGGTACATTTTAAAGGGCACATAAAGTTTGAATCTCATAAAAGTACATTTCTAAGAGCTTACATCAATTCCCCCTAAAGCAAGAAATAAAATTGTATCTTCGAAATGTAACCCTGGCATAATTTAGTCATCTGGCTCTACCTGCTAATAGCAAGAGGTTTGGGGTTGTTGGAGGGTCTGTTTGTTAACGTCCATGGGCTATGGAAGCTCCAACTTCTATGCAGGGTCTCCGGCGTCTGCCCTCCGGGGATTAGGCTGGTGAGAAGGGCCCAGGCATCAGGCAGGTGTTGCTGGGTGAAGACCACGTGGACCAAACAATTGTGGGAAATTCCCTCAAACCTTATTCTTGATGCCATCCAAGTATTTTCTAGAACCAGATCCATAAGCCAGAGGTTCAAAGGAGCATTGTGGGCAGGGCCTTGAATCTCATAGACCTGGCTTTTGGTAGCTGTGTAACCCGGGCAAGTCACTGCATCTGTTTAAGCCCCCGTTTCCTCGGCTATAAAAATAGCAATAATGTTATTACTAAACTCAGTATATGACAAATGTTAGTATTATTAAAAGAAGCACTTTGAGACAGTCAGTCAGAGAAAGACAAGTACCACATACTCTCACTTGTATGTGAAATCTAAGTAACAAAATAAACAGAAGAACAGAATGGATCCAGAGGCATGGAAGCATGGAACAGCGTGTGGAATCTTGGAGGGAAGGTGTGGGGGGGGGGGGTGAGTGGGAGGTAATAAACCAAAGACCTTGAATGCATATATGCAAAGCCCATGGCCAAAAACAGCAGGGTAGTGAAGGCCTGGGGCAGGGGCGGAGGGTGAAGGCAGGCTGGAGGGCGTCAATGAGGGGGGAGAAAGGACATACGTAATACTTTCAACAATAAAGAATTATTAAAATAAATAAAATATAAGTTTCAATTTCAAAAAACAAAAAAGCAGCAGCCTTGCCACCATGACTCAGTGATTGAGCGTTGACCTATGAGCCAGGAGATCAAGGCATGCCTGGGTGGCGGGCGCAGTCCCCAGTGGGGGGCGTGCAGGAGGCAGCCGATCAACAGTTCTCTCTCATCATTGATGTTTTTATCTCTCTCCCCCTCTCTCTTCCTCTTTGAAATCAAATATATATATATATATATATATATATATATATATATATATATATATATATTCAAAAAGAAGCAGAAAACCAACAAGTTTAAGATTCCAGGTTGATTAATGAAAGAGAAGAAAGATTGACGCTTGAAGAGGGAGTTTCAGTTATCCTATTGTCCCAAGTCCCAGCTCGCCATTTGATTGGGTGACATGGGTACGTCACTCACCTGCCTGAGCCAGTTTCTTCATCCATAAAGGGTGCCCATAATACCCTAAATGAGATAACCAGTGGGTAGGGTAACTTTGTTGGCGTTAATGCAAAGGAAACATGTTCCTTGTGGCTATGATCCCTGTTAAAAAAATAATTTTCATCATTCCACATACATTTATTGAGACTCAATCATGATTTAACAGTTTTTGTGATGCCCCCTGATGTATTTCCTATTTTATTCCATCCTACTTTTCTCTAATATCCTATTATATGAATTTTAAAAAACAAAAAAGCTGATAGAAACCGAGCTAGTCATTTGTACTGTTTGCCAAATGCTTCTGGAACTCTGCCTTTGGGGCACATGACAGGGTGGCCCCACCCCCTCGTGGTTGAGTAGAGAGCCAAGTGACTCATTCTGGCCAATGAGCTGCCAGCAGAAATGACATCATTTCTAGTCCAGAGCATTCAGTTGCCAGTGCCATATCCTCCAGAGCTCTAGCTTCCTTTCTAGCAAGGTGACTGACAGGGATTGAGATGGCAGCCGCGCCAACAGCCAGGGCCCCTGTGTGACTATGACGAGCAGAACCTTCTGCACATCTGCAGTGGCATGGAGGAGCTTATGTGAGAAATTAATACACGTTGTGTCAAGCCACTGAGACCACGGGGCTTTAAAAACGTTTTCAACTTAAAAGCCAGTTATAAGATAGGTTACTTTTTTTTTTTTTTTTGCATACTCAATCTTCATGGTCTAGGGCAGTGATGGCGAACCTTTTGAGCTCGGCGTGTCAGCATTTTGAAAAACCCTAACTTAACTCTGGTGCCGTGTCACATATAGAAATTTTTTGATATTTGCAACCATAGTAAAACAAAGACTTATATTTTTGGTATTTATTTTATATATTTAAATGCCATTTAACAAAGAAAATCAAACAAAAAAAAGAGTTCGCGTGTCACCTCTGACACGCGTGTCATAGGTTCGCCATCACTGGGCTAGGGTGCACTTTACATTTACAGCGCCTCCTAATTCAGACCAGCCGCGTCCCAAGTGCACCGGAAGCCCTGTGTGGCTAGTGGCTATGGAACTGGGCAGCGAGGCTGTCATGGAAATGACCCTCATTTTGAAACACATTGTCCTGAGGCATCCTGAATAAATAGATCTTTATCTTTGGCCCACGGATCTTTAGAAAAGGAAATCCCGTGTTCCCTAAAACAGGCTGTGGCTAGACTTCAGATCCATTTCTCCTCATTTAGTCTGCAGTGGGGGTTCCTTCCTGCATTACAACCAGCTGCCATTTCCCTCCCTCTAGCCAATTCGCTCACCTCCACGCTCTCAAATTAAAAAAATGGGGGGCTTTTTAAGAGGCCTAGGCTGAAAATAAAGAGAAAAGTATGGATATTTAAAATGTTCTCAGCACCCACAGTATTCCAGCATAGAGGGCTCAGGTTTGGGAGGTAGATCCCAATAATAAGTCGAGCCCAGTCCCTGCTCACTGGGAGGATGAGTGTAACATTTCCTTCAGGCTCTTTATAGCCAGTTCTCTCGTTTAATTCTCACGTCATCTCTATGAGGAGTGTATTTACTATTGACCCCATTTGACAGGTGAAGAAATCGAGGCTCTGAGAGATCAGATAAGTTGGCCAAGGTCAAGCAGCCAATGTGTGGCAAGGCCAGGCTGCAAACCCAGGCCTCTCTGACTTCAAAGCCTTGGCCTTAAGCCAGGGTTTCTCACCCTTGGCGCTGTTGACATTTGGGGCTGGACAATGCTTTGTTGTGTGTGTGTAGGGGGTAGGAGGGGGCAGCGTTCTGTGCATTGTAAGGTCTTTAATAGCATCTTTGACTACTACCCACTAGATGCCAGTAGCAGGTTGACTGGGGGGAGGGGGAAAGGGGAGACATCCTACACTTTCTTCGAAGGGTCTGAACTGCAGGCTTCCGGGTCCTGAGGGATGGAGGATGGGGTGGGAGGAGGGTGAGACTAAGGCATTAATTACAACTTGATCTCATACCCTGGGGAAGACGGAATTCCTTTTGACTTGGGATGTTGACTTGGGACCTATACAGCAGGATTACGGGTTGCAGGTAAATATTAATTATTTTCTTATCAATCTGTGATTATGTATGTGTGTTATTGTTAAAATGGGATTACACTGCACCTACTCCTGGGGAAATGTGTATCTTTAATTTACCAATATGTCAGGAGCTTTTCCCCAGGAAACTAAATATTCTTCTACTTCATCATTCTGACAGCCCAAAGTATTTTTAAAATGGATATACCATACTGTATTCACCCAGCCCAGTCCTGCTGGACGGTAAGGTCATTTCTGATGGTCATTGCATTTGACAGTAGTTTATTGCTCTCCACCTGCCTTTGGTTCCACAGAAAGCAGGTCAGAGGACATATTCAGAGAGAAAGGCGCGATCACCCCAAGGCGTCCTCCTGGCCTTGTGGGGTTTGACCACATGGACACCAGCTTCTGTGGAGGAGAGGAGGGCACAGCTTCTCTGAGCTTCGCGGGGAGAGCTGTGCGAGCGGGAACGTGTGAAAGACGGAGGCCCCAGCGGTGCCAGGCCTGCCACTGATTAGCTCCATGGACATCCTCCCTAAGCTCAGTTTGCTCGTTTGGGAAATGAGAATAATAATGCTGGCCCCTTGGTATTGCTGTGGAGATTAAATGAGGCTGCCTATAAATCCTGGCTAAAGAAGACAGCGAGCGCACACACCAAGCTCTGCTCTCTCCTGGTGCTCCACCAACGGGAGGCCAAAGAGGTTTTTCTAGCAGCAGAAAGCCACAGGGGCAATTAGCACAGGCGAGCCAGTAACTAACAAGACTGGAAAGGCAGAGATGCAGGTCAGTGGGTTGTAACTTAGGGGAGCCGAGAATCCTGAAGTTTAGTGGAGCCCTGTATCACCAATGGGGAAAGCTAGAAGTAACCAGGTTTATACTTTAGAACCCCACCCCCCACCCCAAAGGCTCAGCGATGATCTATAGGTCAAGGTGAGGGGGAACTGAAAACAGGAGTGGGTCCCTGCTCTTCCTGCCTTCCCCTGTTCTCAGTTACCACCTCTGGGTAGCAAACCAAGGTTGGGCCTGGGCCTGAGGACAGGTGTGAGAGAGGCCATTCCTCCTGGGGGCCCCGGTGTGGGGTGGGGGGTGCAGGGCGGGGGGGCGGGGGGGGGGGGAGGCAGACACAGAAACAGAACAGGAGCTGCGGGAGGGAGGCTGTAGGACCCAGCAGAAAGGCCAGCCTGCATGGCGAGTTAGAGGGGACTGAGACAGGGAGGTCTGGTGGGCGGCCCCACACAGGCGTTTGCTCCAACTGCCCACTTTAAGACGGGGGCACTGGGCCTTGCCACAAATCCACACTCTGTAGCCTCCCCAGCCCCCGCTCTCTCTGTGCCTCCTCCTCCTCCACCAGGCAGACAACGGCCTCTGCAGGCCCTGTGCCTGATGCTTTCTCTTCAGCCCTTGCTCAGAGGGGTGTGGGGGCATCCTGCTCAGCCTGTAGCTGGGCCCAGGATCCTCGAGGTTGCACCCCTTCCAGGAAATCACCACTGAATCTTGTTCTCAGAAACTCCGCCTCCTAATCAGCTGTCACCTCCAGTGCTGGCTGATGCAGCTTCAACCCTCTCAGAGGCATGAGCTTTCCCAGCCATTTGGAAAGAAGCAAAAGCGTCCAGAGATCAAAGCCAGAAAAGGAGGCCGGGCAGGAGTCGGGTGGACAAAGGAGCGTGGCTCAAATGTCACCTGCAGATGGTCAGCTCTATAGATCGCCGAGGGGGGAGGTGTTCCCCGACCTGTGTGTGCGCCTAGAGCAGCGGTTCTCAACCTGTGGGTCGCGACCCCTTTGGGGGTCGAAGGACCCTTTCACAGGGGTCGCCTAAGACTATCGGAAAACACATATATAATTACATATTGTTTTTGTGATTAATCACTATGCTTTCATTAGGTTCAATTTGTAACAATGAAAATACAACCTGCATATCAGATATTTACATGATGATTCATAACGGTAGCAAAATTACAGTTATGAAGTAGCAACGAAAATAATTTCATGGTTGGGTCATCACAACAGGAGGAACTGTATGAAAGGGTTGCGGCATTAGGAAGGTTGCGAACCACTGACCTAGAGTCAAATGCCTTTGGCAGAGGTAGGGAGTGCTCATACTCCCCCAGGGCGAGGGCCAGCGCATTCCAGTACCGTGGATCAGGGAATAAAAATACAGGAAGCCCAGCTACATCTGAATTACAGATAAGCAACCAATACCTTTTACTCTTAAGTATGCTCCATGCAATATTAGGGACATAATATAGTAACAGATTAGCAATCATTCACCTGGAGTTCCAAGTTAATGCGGCTGTCTGTCGTTTACCCGGCAACTCATCTGCCCCAGCACCGGCCTGGCACTGTAGCAAGTGTTCATTGGAGG